>NW_020897840.1:44495-54298 GCF_003984885.1 Neopelma chrysocephalum | reverse complement strand
AATAACAGCTCGTGGGAATAACAGCTTCCAGGAATAACAGCTCCCGGAATAACAGTTCCCAGGAATAAAAGCTCACGGGAATAAAGGCTGCCAGGAATAACAGCTCCCGGGAATAACAGCTCCTGGGAATAACAGCTCCTAGGACAGGGAATCCCTGTGGAAGCACCCCCGGCTTGGAAGAACAACAGAGGGCTGGGGACAAGCACGAGCAGCTCCTGGCTGTGCTCCCCCGGGATCCAGCTGGAATTCCTGCAGGGAAATAATTGCATTTGGGGGTGGCCATGAAGTTTTTACACCCGTGGTCCCCCAGAATTCCCAGCCTGGATGTGTGGGATGGGTCCAGCTGATGCAGCAGCGTCCTGGGCACACTCCGGGGGTTGAGGAGAGGGAGGGAATCAGAGCAGAGATCCAATGTTTGGGAATCACAGTTTGTGTCCGGCCAGGCCTCGTGTGAAAGCCACTGGTGTGGTCCCAGTGTGTGCTGGGAGAGCTCTGGGAGCTCTGCTGGGAACGGGAGTGGGGGGTGAGGGGAGATCCCAACCCCTTCCTGCAGGAATGGCTTAAAAACAGGGATATTCCTGGGCCTGGGGGCACGGAAACAGCTGGCAAAGCATCTGGATCTCGGGGCACGGGGGAGAAACGAGGCCTGGTTTTCATCCCTCCAAATCCTGCCCTTCCCTGGGAGTGTCCCAGGTCAGGTTGGATCCTCGGAGCTGCTTCTCCCAGGCCACAGCACAGGGCAGAGCTTTGAAGGTGCTTCTGCCACAAATCCAGGTGGGATTCGGGTGCCGGGGGTGTGGCAGATCCTGCTGCTCTCCCGGAGTGTCCCACTGCCCCTGGACACCCCCCTGGGAAGTGTGGGCATGGAAGGGCCACCAACCTGTCACCAAACGAGGCAATTAGACCAGAAACACCGTTTTCCCCACTAATTCCCTGGTTTGACATCAGGGCTGGCAGAGGGGGAGATTCCCCCCAGCCCCTTCCGGCCCTTCCCTTTCCCAAGGGCTTTCCAAGCCTTCATCCGGCTCGTCTTGTGAGATCCCAGAGGCTCCCTGGGCCTGTTCCCCATTAAATCCAAACCTCATCTTTTCTCATTAGGGATTCCTGGCTGGAATTCCCGAAGTTAATGGAGCAGTTAAATCCGACAGTTCTGGCTGCCCCATCCCCAGGAAAGGGATGTTTTGCAGCCCTGGAGACAGGGAATGCAGGGGTGGCTTTCAGCCCCTCACACTCCGAGTGTGTGGCTCCAAAAATCCCAGCAATCCTTGTTGATCCCTCTGTTTATCCGTCCCAAAGCCTCGGATGGGGGTCGGTGCTGCCACTGGGGGATTTTGGTGTCCCCATCCAGCAGTGCCAGAGGCTCAGGACAACCCTGGTGGGGCAGGAATGTGAGGAATGAGCGTGAGCAGAGCTGGAAACACACGGGATCTCTGGGAAGTCACGTTATCCCGGGGCTCTGTGTGTCCCACATGGAAAATCGAGGGAAGCGGGAGCTCTGCTAAGATAAAACAGATGCTGCTCCCGGGCAGGATGATCTCGGGTTGAGGGGTGGTGTCCAGGCTGTCATCATGGATCAGGGAATGGTTTGGGGTGGAAGGGACCTGAGAGATCATCTATTCCATCCCTACCATGGGCAGGGACACCTCACACGATCCCAGGTTGCTCCAACCTGGCCTTGGACACTTCCAGGGATCCAGGGGCAGCCACAGCTTCTCTGGGAATTCCATCCCAGCCCCTCCCCACCCTCCCAACCAGGAATTCCTTCCCAATATCCCATCTCCAATTCGGGGATCCCAAAAGGGGGTTACCCAAGGAAGGGTCCCCAAAGGAGGGGTCCCAACGGGGGGTTCCCCAAGGAGGGTCCCCGGGGTGGGATCTCGGAGAGGGACATCACAAGGAAATATCCCCAAAGAGGGGGTTCCCCAGGGAGGGGGTCCCTGGGGAGGGGTCTCTGAGGAGGAGTCCCTAAGGGAGTATCCCCAAGGAGGGGTCCCTGAGTGAGGGTCCCCAAGGAGGGGTGTGGGGGAGAGATCCCCCTGCCTTGGACTTTCCCCGCTGAGATCCTGGCACCGGGAGGGGTCCCCGCCGTCCCCGATCCCCCCTCCCGGCCACCCCTATGTCCCAGGGCTGCGATCCCGATCCTCTCCGGGTCCCAGGGTTGCGATCCCGATGCGCTCCGGGTCCCAGGGTTGCGATCCCGATGCGCTCCGGATCCCGGCGCTGCGATCCCGATCCGCCCCATGTCCCAGCGCTGCGATCCCGATCCGCCCCATGTCCCAGCGCTGCGATCCCTATGCGCTCCGGGTCCCAGCGCTGCGATCCCGAT
Organism: Neopelma chrysocephalum; assembly: GCF_003984885.1. Taxonomy (NCBI): domain Eukaryota; kingdom Metazoa; phylum Chordata; class Aves; order Passeriformes; family Pipridae; genus Neopelma; species Neopelma chrysocephalum. The sequence continues at coordinate 51,972 of NW_020897840.1, read as the reverse complement.
GCGCTCCGGGTCCCAGGGCTGCGGTGCCATCCCGAGTCCCGCCGCTCCCCGCCCCCAGATCCCGGCACCGTGACCCCTTTCCCGCCCCTGTCCCGCAGTTTTCCCCCCCGGGGGTCCGTGCCCGGGGCTGTGACGGTGACAGGGACGATGTGACCCGGCCCTGCCGGCCCCGCGTCCCCTCACCGTGCCCGGCATCGGGGCGGCACCTCGTTCCCCCTGCTCCCGTGTTCCCGAGGTCCGTCCGTGCCCGCCGCCCCTTCCCACCGGCCCGTGCCTGGAGCTGCTCCCCGGAGGGTCTTTTCCCGGTCCCGTGGGGGTCTTATCCCGGTTCCAGAGGGTGTTTTCCCAGTGTCTTGAGGGTCTCTCCCTGTCCCTGGAGGGTCTTTTTCCAGTCCCCGGGAGTTTTTCCCAGTCTCCGATGATCTCATCCTAGGCCCGGAGAGTCTTTTACACATCCCAAAGGATCTTTTCCCTGTCCCTGGGAGTCTTTTCCCTCTCCCAGAGGGTCTTTTCCGGGTTTCAGAGGGTCTTTTCCCAGTCCCAGAGGGTCCTTTCCTGGTCTCCATGTCCCCATGTCCCTGGCCCCCCCGGCAGCAGGGCTGGTCTTCCCCCTCTCCAGTTTCCACCCCAGTGACCCTTCCCCACTCCACTGGGCATTCCGGGATGTCTCCCAAGTTTACACATCCAGGAACTGGGATTCGGTGTCGGGCTGAGGCTTTAATGTCCCGTCAGGATTCACCCCCTCCCACCCTGACCTTGTCCAACCTGGCTTTAATATCAATCCCAGTTCCCCAAATGATCCTGTTTAACCTTGAAATGGACGGGATGTTGTTTTTGAAGGATGCTGAGGAAGGAAAGATCCTTTTTCCTTCAGTGTGGACGTGATGGATCAGGGACATGTCACCTCTGAAGATGAGATTGCATCAACCTTGGGGCTGGAATGTGGTTATGGGGGATTTTTGCCTTTTCCCACATTGGAAAACGAAGCCTCTGACTTTTGCCCCATGCTCTGAAATTCCCTGGAAGACCCAGGAAATGCCGTGCTGGGAAAGGGGATGGAAGATATTTGTGTTCTTAAGGTTTTATTCTTGTCAGCTGGAGTTTTATCAACTCTTTTCAGGGACAAAGCTCTGGAAGACTCTGTGGGATTCAGTCATGGGTTCAGGGGAACGGGAGAACTGGAATGGTTTAGGTTGGAAGGGACCTTAAATCCCACCCAGTGCCACCCCCTGCCCTGGGCAGGAACACCTCCTGCTATCCCAAATTGCTCCAAGCCCTGTCCAACCTGGCCTTGGACACTCCCAGGGATGGGGATGGTGAGGGGGAAAAGTCTCCTCAGAGGAGGAACCTGGAGGTTTCTCTTGGAGACCTGGAGGTGGGTGGGGTGGATCCCTGCCCAGCTGCTCTGCTGGTCTCCACCACCATATCCCAGGATTTCCTCGCTGCAGGAGGTGGGACCTGTGTCCAAGTGCCACCAGAGCAGAGGGAGAACAGGCTCTCCAGGAGAATCCTCTCAGCTGACCTGTGTCCCTCTGTGCCTGGGTTTCCCTCCCCTCTCAGGAGAAGTTTTCCACTGTCTCACCTGGGAGCAGGAGATGAGCAGCCCTGCCCTGACATAGAGCACTGACCTGGGCTTGACTTAAAGGGTTTGCCCAAATTTATTAGAATTCCAAAGGAATTAAGGAGCCATGGAGGTAATTCCCTGCACCAACCACCAGAGAAGCTGTGGCTGCCCCTGGAGCCCTGGAAGTGTCCAAGGCCGGGTTGGACAGAGCTTGGAGCAACCTGGGATAGGGGAAGTTGTCCCTGCCCAGGGCAGGGGATGGAATCAATGGGATTTAAGGTCCCTTCCATCCCAAAGCATTCCAGGATTCTGGAGCCAGGCTGGGAGAGCTGGGGGGGTTCCCCTGGAGAAGAGAAGGCTCCAGGGAGAGCTGAGAGCCCCTTGCAGGGCCTGAAGGGGCTCCAGGAGAGCTGGAGAGGGACTGGGGACAAGGCATGGAGGGACAGGACACAGGGAATGGCTTCACATTGGAAGAGTGAAGATTTAAATGGGATATTGGGAAGGAATTCCTGGCTGGAAGGGTGGGGAGGCCCTGGCCCAGGTTGGGCAGAGAAGCTGTGGCTGCCCCTGGATCCCTGGAAGTGTCCAAGACCAGGTTGGATCAACCTGGGATAGCGGAAGGTGTCCCTGCCCACGGCAGGGGGTGGGATGAGAAGATCTTAATCCAGAATCAATTAGGTTGGAAACCACTGAGTCCAACCTACGAAGGCCTCTCCAACTCCAACCATTCCACGATTCTGTGCCCACCAAAAACTGCACCTTCACCAGCAGGGCTGGGAGACTCTCTGAGGAAGGTGAAGTTAATTAATTCCCACTTCTGTGGCACTTCCAACCTCCCCCCGTTCCTTCCTCACCCAGTGGGATCTCCAGGGATGCCCCGGGACAAACCAATCTCTCTGTTGATCCCATCACCAATTTGGTTTTTCTTTTCCCCCCTCTTTTTTCTTCCTCTTTTTTTTTTTCACCGCTCAAGATGAAAGATTTAAAAGGCAATAATGTTTTGTCTAAATTCTTGTGGAAATAGCTTCTGACCTTTCGGAGAGCAATGCGGTTTCAGCTTTCCGGTAAGAGAGCTCCCAGCTAATGATTTTAGCTCCATTTTCTAATAAATACTTGGCAGTGGAGGGCCCCTCTTCTCCCCTTTTTGTCATTAGGGAGCCATTAGTTGTGACTCAGAAATGAATCATTAGGTTTGGCAGGGAGCGAGTGCTTCGGGGGCCAATGGATTTTTCCACTCGGTAGCAGCGTGTGCTTGTAAATTCCGCCTCAGAATTCCCATTAAAGCGGCTCCAAACGGGCCCTTTCCCCCCTCCCTCGGCCATAAATCCGGTGACCATTGGTGGTCTTCCCACCTCGGCAACAAGGGCTTCTTTTCTTGGCTAATTAGGCTTTTATTTAACGAAGCTAATTTGGGTTTCTTTAGGGGGGTGAAATGTTCCCCTCCCCGTTTTTCCGTGTCCTGCCGAAAATCCGGGAGCAGGGAGAGTCGGAGGAGACCTTTGCACTCGTTTGTTTGGGACTCTCCTCTCGCCAAGGGCTTCCAAAAGCCTCCTCTTGCCTTTTTGGAGGCTTCCAAAAGACTCTCCCCTCTTGCCAAGGGCTTCCAAAACCCCTTCTCAGGGCCAGACGTGATGACAGTGCTGGACTCCCACCATCCGAGGGGCAAATTCCCCGGAATTCTCCGGCTGAGGAGGGAAAATATCCAACCAACAACTCATTTCCCCCCCTTCCTTCTCATTCCTAAATCATTATCCACCTCATTGAGGGACTTCTTGAATCCATCCCATGGATGTGTCCCGAGGGACGAACAATTTCCCAGCTAATGAGGGCAAGGGAATTAAAAGAAAGCTGGGAATATGGTCCAGTCTCTTTTCCAGAGGCACGTTTTCCTCGTGTCCGAATCCAGGAGGTTGTTTCTTGCTTGGACTGTTGGGATTTGATCCCAACTCCGACTTTTCTGGCGTTTGGGAACCTGCAGATCGTCAGGTGGGGCCGGACTTCCGAGCAAAACGCGGGAAACGCGGAGTTCTGAGGAAAATTCGGGGGGGAAAAAGCGGAATTAGAGGTTGGTGAGAGTTGAAATCTTTGCTGATTATCCAAAAAAACAATTGGGATAGATTTTCCCTGTTTAAATTCATGGAATTTCAGCACCGGATCGCTCAGTTTGTCCTTCTCCTCGTGCTGCCCCTCGGGATCCCCTCGGCGTCTCCCACCTGGAACAGCAAGTTCTGCCTCAGCTTTAAAGCAATTTTGGGACAAGGGGTTGAGGGACATCAAGATTTCCCAGTGCAAAATATAAAATAATCCCTGGGAAGGGTTTTTTCCTGGCAAACAGCAGCAGACAGGCTTAGTCCTGGGCTAAAAAGAGAGGGAATAATGTTCTTTTCCCCAGTCAAAACAGCAATTTAAACCTGACATTTAGGCTTTGGTTGAAAGTTTTCTTCTCCTGCGTTTTTTTTTTCCCATGGAAAACCTGCAGGAAAACGTGCACAAGGGACCAGAAAAAAAAGGGATTTTCACTGAATTCTGGGGGTTTGGGTTGTTCTGTTGGGTTTGTTTGGGTTTTTTTTTTGCTTTTGGAATTCCAGCAGCGTTTGATTTTCAAGGAGGTGCCTCTAAATCAATCAGTAGGTCAAGTGGAAAAGAGAGGAATAACGAGCAGAGCATGGAAAACTTTTAGGGAAGGAGAAAAAATATAGGATGAACCCAAGAGATTTCGGGAATAGCAGAGGAAAACAGAAATTGGAGCATCAGGGAGTGGTTTTTCAAGGTGAAAATTCAAAAGGTGGGCTCTGGGAGGTGGAGGTGGGAATCAAAAATGCCTGAAATGTCTCCTGGGTTGGTTGGAAATAGTAACTGAGCAAGAAAGGAGAAGGAGCTGGAGGTTCCCACTGGGATATCAGAGAACTGGAATGTGGAAAAAAACCCCAAACACACACACACAAAAAAAACCCCCCAATTTCTTTCTGAAAGCTGCAATTTTATTTTTGAAATGCCCCAAAGGTTTGGGATCTCCTGATTTTTGTTATTTTCAGATGAAGGATGAACAACTGGATAAAAAAAAATCTGGATCCCAAAGGCTTTTTTGGGTCCGGGATGGGAGTGAGCACAGGGAAAAGGTCCCTGGGATCCCTCAGGGATCAGCTCAGGGATTCATGTCCCGCCAGAGATGCCCTGAGCAGGCACTTTAAACTCCTCAGACCCCCAAAAAATCATCCTTTCACCTGTTTATGGACAACATTCCTATTTATTCCCTCTTCCCTCTCTCCCACCGTGGAGCTCCAGGTTCAAATGGATCCTGTTTTATTCCCAAACTTTGCCCATTTTTTAGGTGTTTCTGCAGGTTTGGGCTGGGCTGGAATTGATTTTCTTCCCAGCTGCTGGCGTGGGGCTTTGGGATTTGGGATGGGACAAATGTGGATAATTCAGGGGCCTTTTGTTCTTTCTGAGCAGTTTTTCCCAGTCCAGGCCTGTCCTGCTCCTCACCCCCCAGCGAGGATGGGGAGCACAAGGATTTGGGGAACAAAGCCAGGAAAGCTGATCCCAACTGATCCCAGGAATGTTCCAGGCCACGTGGCTTCATTCCCTGCAGATAAATCCACAGGTACAAGAAGGAGAGAGGGGAATGTTGGGAATCTTGGCTTGTCTTCCCAAGTTACCGTCACGAAGGAGCCCAGGAATGTCCTGGGAATGCTGAACCTGCCCGTGATGGGAAGTGGGGAATGAATTCCTTGTTTCCCTTTGTTTGTGTGGCTTTTCCTTGAGTTCTCCCACTTTTCCTCTCCCGATTGTCCCCCTGATCCCACTGAGGGAATGGGAATAACCACCAGTGTGGGGCTGAGTTGCCAGCTGGGGTCAAACCCCCACAATCCTTTACCTCCCACTAGATTTGCTCTCCCTGGAGATTCCCAAGCCTCTGTTGGCTCTTCCTGAGCCCTTCATCCATTTGGAATCATCTCCAAGAACCAGGAAGTTCTCCCTGTTTAGGAACACAACATCCAGTCTGAGCAGGAGCACCTTGGGAATCAGATCCAACCCCTCCTGAGCCCAGAAGGTTTTTGCTACGAAATCCCAGAATATTCCCGCTTGGAAAAGCCCCACTTTGCAGGTAACATGAAGTGAGCCCACCCTGGACCTTGGCTGAGGTTTGAAAAAGCTGGGAAAACCTTTTCTTGCTGGATATTTTCCTTCTACCTCAACGCTCCCCGCTCCGGGACGACGCCGGGAACACGAGTGTGTCCAAGTTCTGGAGAACAAAAACAACGAGGAAAGAAGCTCAGCCAAAACAAGAACCACCCACAGAAGAACCCTCTTCTCTCCTGGGCATTCCTGGAGCAGCTGGAAGTTGCAAATCCTGGCACTTTCCCAGGGAATGAGACTCTCCAAGCCCAGGAGGTCACACAAACACCACCCGGCTCCTCGGTTGGTTGGTTGGTGGCCAAAGCCCAGGAAGGAACACAATGGAAGGGTTCATCTTCCCATTTTTTCCAAGCTGTTTACCTAAGGCTGATCCCACCAAATGACCCCTTTTTCCCAGGAAAAGGTAATTCTGCTCCATATTTGGGAAGAGCGAGCCTGGATGTGGATGTGGGGGAATGACCCCCCCTGTGGGCTGGGGGTGCTGCAGGGTGGGCACCTTCTCCAGGCCACATTCCTGGGATTGTTGGTGGGAAAGGCTCATCTCCAAAGGATGGATTCAGGATCCATGAATGGCTGAAGTCACGTGGGGGCATTCCCATAGATAAATTGGATCTTGCTCTGGAAGGAGAACTTCCCTGACAGAGCCACCACCACCTCCGTGGGTGACTCCAGACTTCCAGAGCGGAAAACCCGAGCCAAGACCTCCCCAGGATCAAGTTCAGGTCCTACTTCAGGCTCTGCTGAACATCTGCTGGGCTCCCCTGGTGCATCCCAGCTCATCCCAGGGCACCCAAGGTCCAAAGCAGACACATCTTCATCCTGGTCGTGGGGACAAGAACCCAACACCACCGGGGTGAAGAGGTCAGAGGGTGCTTGAGGCATTTTGGGTACAATTCCATTGGGAAATCCGCTTCCAAAGGGGATCTCCTGGAGCTCTGAACTCACCAAGGTTTGATTTGTGCCACAGGGATTCCTCAGAGTGAAAAAAAAACCTGTTCAAAAACCAACTGGTGCTCTGGGCTGGTGACGGGTCAAGGGTTGGACTCGGTGATCTTGGAGGTCTATTCCAACCTAAAGAATCCCGGGATTCTGTGAAACTGGATTCCTCTGGGGAGAAACAAACCCAACCCAGCAGAGCAGAGACCTGCTGAGCTCTGGCTGAGGGGCTTTGCAGCCCCAGAACCTGGTGAAAACCAGCCCAAACCACCCCCTGCAAACAGAGGTGGCCACCAGGTCCACGGGCCACCTGACTCTGGAGAACTGACCCTGCATCCAAAGGATTTGCTGGTGGCAAACTCAGCTCTGTCACTTGAGCTCTCCATGACTGAGTTGCGAGTGGAAACAGCATCTCCAGAGGGGCTCAGGGGTGATCTTGGGTGTAGATGGGGGTGAGAGGAGGGAAAATGTGCAAATAAAAGAAGCTGAGGGGTCACGACTTGGAGAAACGTCCATCTATGTCCCTCTGGAAGCTCCATGTGCCCATTCCAGCTCTGACAAATGTGACAATCCAGACTTCAGTCCCACCTTTGTTCATCTGTGCAGCTGTAAATTGTTTAATCTCAGTGGCAGGTCTGACAAATTCCAGTCCCAGAGTTACTGAGGGAGTTTGAAAGGGCTGATCCCCAAAGCTGCTCTGGCCTGGAGCCCCGAGGGCAAAGCAAGGCCCTGATTCCAGCTCAGAGTGTGCTGGGAATGCTGCCGGGATGGGAGAGCTGGGAATGTCCAGCCTGGAGAAGAGAAGGCTCCAGGGAGAGCTGAGAGCCCCTTGCAGGG
>NW_020897840.1:43066-44485 GCF_003984885.1 Neopelma chrysocephalum | reverse complement strand
GAGAAGCTGTGGCTGCCCCTGGATCCCTGGAAGTGTCCAAGGCCAGGCTGGAGTAACCTGGGATAGCAGGAGGTGTCCCTGCCCATGGCAGAGGGTGGCACTGGATGGGTTTTACGTTCCCTTCCCACCCAGACCATTCCAGGATTCCAAGCCTTGGCCAAGCCCTGCCCTGTGTGTTCCTATTTGCTCCCAAAGTCCCATCCTGCTCCTCCAGAGGTGTTGGAGGCAAAAGTCCCCTTTCCCCCCCCACCTGTGCCCACTTTCCCCTTTCCCTCTCTCCCTGTGGCCTTTTCCCTTCCCATCCTTCCCCCTGTCCTTTCCCAGCCCTGTTCCTCCTCTCCACGAGGAGCAGCTCCACCTTTTCCCTGCCCTGCACTGGACTCTGTGTTCCCCAGGAATCCCCAGGGAGCAGCAGGACATTATTCCAACCGTGTTTCTCTTCCTGCTCCTCAAGTCCAGCCTGGAGACCCCCCCCCGGATTGGTGGGATTTGTTTGGGAGGTTCTTTATTTTATTTTTTTTTTGCTTTCCCCCAGTGGAAAAAAATCTGGTAGTTATTAATCCCCAGCAAGGCCTCGGTTCCAGCAGAGCTGGGATGGCTCTGTGGGATCCAGGGAGCGACAGACTTTGTGGGAAGAGGCTGGATTATGGGGATGGAAGCGAGAACCTGGCTCCAAGAGCTATTTAAGGAGCTCAGCTCCTTAAAGTGTCCTGCTCTCCACAGATAAAGTCACTTTTGGCCAGAATGGTCTCGGTGGGGATATTTACTTCCAGATAATTCTGCCCAGGCTTCTCCTCAGCCTTCCAAACTCCAGGAAAACAAAGGTGTTATTTATAATAGAATAAAAACTGGAGGTTAAATAAGAAAGCCTGAATGTGGCTGGCTGTGCTCTCAGGTTTTGTCATCCTTCCTCCTGGGTTTTCATCTATTCGTGGACTGGGAAATAACCCAAAATCATAAAATCAGGGAATGGTTTGGGTGGGAAGGGACCTGAAAGATCGTCCTGTTCTGTGGGCAGGGGCACCTTCCACTGTCCCGGTTTGCTCCAAACCCTCCACCCTGGCCTTGATACTGAAACAAAACTTCTTGGACACTGAAAGCACTTCCCAGGCTGCAAAATAGGACGATCTACTGGGATCTGATCCTAATCCATTAGGAATTCGTCCATAATGGGATCTGCTGTTGGTTTAAAAGCAGCTCTGAAACCCCGTTTGGAGCTACTGCAGGAGGAGCTGGCTTGGAGAAGGGGCTGGAAAAATAGTCTGTTCCTGGAGTTCCATAACTGGGATGGGAAAGGGAGGGAGAGAAGGAGAGAGGGAGGGAAGGAAGAAAAAAGAAAGGAAAAGAAAAAGGAAAGGAAAAGAAAAAGGGGAAGGAAAAGGAAAAGGAAAAGGAAAAGGAAAAGGAAAAGGAAAAGGA
>NW_020897840.1:42681-43056 GCF_003984885.1 Neopelma chrysocephalum | reverse complement strand
GATCAAAGACAAAGTTTCCCTGAAGAATTGAGGATGTATTTTCTTCCTGCCCATAGTTGTCCCCTCATTTTGGGAGAAATGCAGGTGGAGAAGGGAAGGTGAAGGTGGAGAAGGGGGGAAGATGAGGGCAGAGAAGGGAAGATGAGGGTGGAGAAGGGAAGATGAGGATGGAGAAGGGAAGATGAGGACAGAGAAGGGAAGATGAGAATGGAGAAGGGAAGATGAGGGTGGAGAAGGCAAGATGAGGGTGGAGAAGGGAAGATGAGGATGTAGAAGGGAAGATGAGGACAGAGAAAGGAAGATGAGGCTGGAGAAGGGAAGATGAGGCTGGAGAAGGGAAGATGAGGATGGAGAAGGGAAGATGAGGATGGAGAA
>NW_020897840.1:22367-42671 GCF_003984885.1 Neopelma chrysocephalum | reverse complement strand
GGGAAGATGAGGATGGAGAAGGGAAGATGAGGATGGAGAAGGGAAGACAAGGGTGGAAAATGTTGCCACCTCCATCAACAATTTCCCTTCTCCATAATATATCTGCAAAATCCAAATGTTTGGGTCCATCCTTAAAAAAGCCATTCCTCCCTCTGGAGCACGAGTGTGTCCACCCTCCTGCCTCCAGCAGACACATCCCAGCATCCCAGAAGGGCCTCCAGCTGGATCGGAGCTTTGCCTCTGGAAAGGGGCCGTGCACTAAACCTGACCCAGAGCTGGAAAAGTCCCCCTTGTGCCTCTTCCAAGAACAACAAACCTTTGCAGCGTGCTCCCATAATTCATCACCAATTAAGGGTGGGAACCATCCCAAAAACTGCCTCTCCAGGGAGGGAGGGAGGGAAAGAAGGTGACTTAGGCCCTCAAAGCAAAGCAAGCCCAGTCCCACACTGGTCTTGGAGCTCCCACCCGGATTTGGGAGGCTCTGTGTGACCAGGACACGTGGTGTCCTCACCCTCAGGGGGGTGGCTGGTGCATCCCAAAGCTGCCAAGAACACGGAGAGAGAGAGGCTGAGAGCAGAGTCTGTGGCATCTCCTGCTTCCTCTCCCCCTGTTCCTTGGCCCTTGGGCAGCGTTGGGCCCCGTCCAGCCCTTGGAATCGTTAAGGCTGGAAAAGCTCAAGTCCAAAGTCATTAAGCCCAAAGTCATCAAGTCCCGGATGATCAAGCCCCACCTTTCATCCCGAGGGACATGGATTTATCCACCCACTGGGATGCTCTTCCCGAATCCCACGCTCCAGGTTGAGGGTCCAAGCGGGGCTGTGTCACTTGTAATTAGCGAGGAGCAGCTAATTAAACTAATGAAGCTAATTAAGCTCCAGAACTGGTGCAACAATCCCCATCCTGGGCCTTGGCAGCCCCGCTCTCCTGGGATGGGGTTTAACGGGAACAAGGAGCCTCCTGGGAATGGGGTTGGCTCTGGAGGCCTCCAGGAGTGGAGCAGACACACAGCTCTGCTTTCCAGCTCTGCCTGGCTCTGTTTTCCTCATGGAATTGGTTCTCCTGGAAGAGTTTCACCCCACTGGAGGGGCTGGAGCTTGGTCTCCTCCCTGTCTTCTCCACGTGGGACACCAGAGCCACAGCCTGTGGGGCGTGGGGACAATGCCACACCTCCAAACTGACCATTCCATGTGGGAATCAGTGGGGAAAGCTCATGGAAATGGCTTTTCCCATCCTCTGCTCCTGCTCCTTCTCCTTGGGAGCCATAGGAAAACTGTCCTCGGAGCAAGGCTGGGGTTGGAGGTGGTTGCTCCACCATTCCACATCTCCGTTAATGTTTTGGGAATTGTTTTGCAGCCAGTTCTTGATCTCCAAATTGAAAAATCTTGGATTTAGGTCCTGAACAAGCAGGACACAGCTCTGCTAAGGGCCAAACTCCCACCATTCCCAGCATCCCCCCGGACCAATCCTGTGTCCACTGCCCCAAATGTTGTTCCAAGGGATTATTCCCCTCATTCCCACACAAATCCAGCCCGTTGTGTCCACGGGTCACATCCCACCAGGATCACGTCCATCAGGCAGCTCTTTTCCAGCTCCTTCCCAGCCCTACTCCACCAGGAACGTTCGGGAAGAGGAGCTCCCTTCACTTTGTGCTTTTTGGCACCTCCGGACGCTCCGACATCAATCCCACTTCCCTGAGCTCCTCGTTGGGCTCCCACGTGAGCCCAGGGTCAGGCCCAGCTTTGGTTTGCAGCCAGTTCTTAGTCTCCAAATTGAAAAATGTTGGATTTAGACCCTGAAGAAGCAGGACACAGCTCTGCAAAGGACCAAACTCCCACCATTCCCAGCATCCCCCCGGACCAACCCTGTATCCACGGCCCCAAACGTTGCTTCAAGGGATTATTCCCTTCATTCCCACACAAATCCAGCCTGTTGTGTCCATGGGACACATCCCACTGGAACCATGTCCATCAGACAGCTCTTTTCCCAGCTCTGCTTCACCAGGAACGTTCGGGAAGAGCAGCTCCCTTCACTTTGTGCTGTTTGGCACCTCCGGACTCGCCGGATGCTCCGACATCAATCCCACTTCCCTGAGCTCCTCGTTGGGCTCCCACGTGAGCTCAGGGTCGGGCCCAGCTTTCCTAAGCCTGGCTCCAGGCCCCCCTGCCCTGCTGGGCCAAGGCACGTTCGGGGCAGGCCTGGAAGGGAACCTTTGGACGGGACAATTTTCCATCGGCAACCGGCGCCTCGGCCAAACCCAAACCTTCCGTGGGTGGAGCTCCAATTCCATTTTTCTTCCCCAAAATCGCCCAAACCCGTTTTGGTTTGTTTTTTTTTTTTTTAACTTCGGATTTGCCATTTCAACTTTCTCCTTAATTTCGGGATTCCCGCGGGATAACGGGCGAGGACCTCGTCGCTTTGCGCAGCCTCGCTCGGATTTTTCGGGAAATCGTTTTAATATTCCATATTCTGCTGCTGTGTGGATGCCAAACATCCCTGTCCCGTTGGAATGGGATCTCCAGAGCTGCCAAACCCCGGGGTTATCAAACAGAAACAACCTCCCGATGCCCAACCCTGTGGACAAGGAATATTTTGCTGCTTCCAGCCGGAGTTTTTTTGGAAGCACTGTTTCACCACGAGGTTCAGATTTTCAATCCTGGGCTCCAGTTCGGAGTTAAAACAGAAGCTGAAATGTTGGTGTTTCCCCCTGGGAAGGAAATTTGATTTTCCCAATAAAAAAAAAAAGGTTCAGTAAGGATTTGGGTGGGAGGGGGAACGTTGGAAACCGTGTTATTCCAGCCAGGAGCAGCGGTGGGAAAGGAGTGGATTCAATACGGGTTTACAGGGGTTTTATGTTTCCCCTCCGTAGGTAACTTCGCTTTTTCTGGACTTGTTTCACCTTCCAAACACTCCTTCTTTGTTCCAAGCACCAGGAGTTTCGTTTGGAGGTGCTCTGATTGACTCCATTGACTCAACTAATGGGGGATTCAAGCCGAGAAAATCTTGGCTTTTATTTCACAAATTGAAGAGGATTTGGGTGTAAAGTGTTGTTCAATTTGGTTTTAATGTCTTTTCAAAACCCTTCAGTTGATTAAATAACAAATGTTAACTCTTGGAATGATGGAGTTGGAAGGGACCATCCAACCCAACCCTCAGCCCTGCACAGGCCCAGCCCCAAGAGTCCCCCCTGTGCCCCAGAGGATCAGCCAAACCCTCCTGGAGCTCTGGCAGCCTCGGGGCTGTGCCCACTGCCCTGGGGAGCCTGGGCAGTGCCCAAACAGCCTCTGGGGGAAGAACCTTGTCCTGAGATCCAACCTGACCCTGCCCTGGCACAACTCCAGCCCTTCCCTGGGTGCTGTCCCTGGTCTCCCCAGAGCAGAGCTCAGTCCCTTCCCCTCCTCTGCCCCTCCCCAGGACATCCTGAGCTTGCAGCAAGTCCTGTGTCTCCCAGGCAGGAATATTTAGGAGCCTTTTCCCTCTTTTTTTACCCCCAGACAGCTCTTCCTCAAACCAGACCCCCGGAACCTGCCCTGAATGTCACCAGGGAATCCCTTCCCAAAAGTGGGCTGGGATGGTGTGTCCTGAGGAGTTCCAGGGGATTTGGAGGGCTGGAAGCCCCCAGTGGGTGACAGAGCAGCAGTTCCAGCTCTGTTTTCCCCCCATGGAAAACAAACCAGGAGTTTTTTAGGATTTTTTCTCTCCTGTTCCCTGCTTGCTCTGCCCTCAGTCTCCTCCTCTCCAGCTGAACAACCCCAAATCCCTCAGCTGCTCCAGACCCTTCCCCACCCTCGTGTCCCTCCTTTGGACTCTCTCCAACACCTTTGGATCCTCCTCACGTCGTGTCACCCAGAACTGGAGCTGGGGCCACCCCAGGACACCCCCAGTCTGTCCCAGCCCAGGAGCTGAACCCAACACTTGTCTTTGTTAAACCCCCCTTGGTCAGCGGCTCTCCCTTGTTAATCCCGACCTCCCGACCCCAGGAAAATGCTGTTTTTCCCTGGGGGGAGCAGAATTTGTGCTGAGGTTGCATCACAACCAGCCCCAGAGCTGGGCTGAGCTCAGCAGAGCAGCCCCTCCGAGTTAAACCAAGGTCAGACCCCCCTTTGTGACCGTGCCCAGCTCCAGACCCCGAGCAAAGATCCTAAAGAAGAGCCTGAGATTAAACCCAGTCCCTGGGACAGGCTCTGGGAGTGAACAGTCTGGGATCTGACTGAGATTAAATTCCCAGCTGGGCTGTCTTGCCCAATAACCAGGATGGATTTATCCTCCCTAATTTATCTGGGATCTCTTCAGCTCGGAGCGCCGGGACGCGTTCAGACAATCCCAGCTGAGTTATAATTCCTGCTCCGTTTGCTTTTGAAAGTTCACAGGGGTTGAAATTTGGCTGGAAGAGAAAAAAACTGCCTCATTTTATCTGTTTAATATTTCAATCCCTTGCCTTTCATCCCTTCCGTCACAGAATTGCATCTTAAACCCAGCGAGAAGGTCTGGATATTCAATTTAGGTGGATAATCAATATTTGGGTGCTTCTTTTAACCTCCTGATGCTTCATCACCGAGCTGGAAACTTCCCTCGGAGGCAGATTTTTTTGATCAGGATACTGCTGTTTTTATCTGACAAGAAAAGAGTAGAATTTCTTCATTTTTCACATCATAAATGTGTGCTTTTTTGGGAGGGAATCTATTTTGGGAGAGCAGTTTTATACTGCACTGAGGTATTACACCTACTGCATCCTCTCTGATGGAGAGAGATGGAAGGACAGCATGGAAAGCAGCATTTTTAATGGAGAAATTGCTCTGTTTGTGTGTGCAACCAAAGATTAGCTGAAGATTCAGGTTCCCAATCCCAAAGAGAGTCACTTCATGGAGAAGAGGCCTTTTAGAAAGGTGAGATGTTCAGCCCAGGGAGAAGTTTCAACGGAGCTGGTGGGGTGAGAAGGGACATAAATTCATTATCCCTCAAAATCTAAAGCAAAAAAAGCCCAGGAAGTGTAATTTCCATGGAATGACTTGGGCAGTTCCAGGCAGCTCCTGATGTTTGTCTCTCCTGTTCATCAAATCCACAGAAAATACAGGGAAGGCTCTTTATAAACTAAAGGAGCTCGGAGGGAACCTCCTGAGCCCGGGTTGGGAGTCAAGCCTGGACCTTTAAATCTTAATAAACTCAGGCAGGACTTCTCCTGGCCTGGGCTCAGGAGGAACCAAAGCCAACCCTCCTCTTCCAGGCGTGGATTTTAGTGCAGACCCAGCCTTGGGTTCCAAGCAGATATTCCAGCCTTAAATAAAATAACTCCTAAACTGAACCCTGGAGCAGCTACTCCTGGGCAGGGGGGTTAATTGGCACCTTTGTTTGCTCCCTCTTTTCCATGGAGAAGCTCCAAATTCATCCCAGATGTTGCTCGGAGGGTTTATTTCAAGTGGACTTGGATTGAGTCGTCCCAGGGTGTGAGTTTATTCCCACCTTCCATGGAGAGTCTGCCAAGCTTCCCTGCCTCGGGATAACTCCCTGCCTGGCCCTTCCTGGTGCCGCCTCTTCCCAGAAAAAACAGTTGTTCTAAGATCCTCAGAGTCCCTGTGCCCGTGGAGTGTCTCTGTGCCAAGATATCCCACGGGATTCATTCCTTCTGGCACCTCGTGCCCAAGGTGACACTTGGCCTGGAGCAAATCCAAGGAGAGGCAGGGATGCACCATGATCAGGAAAACCAGGAATTTGAGTCCTCCCGTTCCTGACGGGTTATTCCTGAGCAGGGATGTGACTCCACCACTTTGTGGGATGGATGAGCCTTTGGAGGGATGGGAGTTTAGTCCTGAGGGCGTAATCCTGGCTGAACAACTTCCCATTGGAATCAAAGCATCCAAATAACCCCATTTAGTAATATCTCTCATTTATTAATTCCTCTGTGCCTTTGGGAATGTGGGATAACCAAACAACAGGCTGGAGAGACTTTTCCTGGACCTTGGGCTCAGGATTGTTAGGCCTGACCCTGAACTTGGTCTTTGCCCTTCGGTGTTGGCGTCTCCAGCCACCCTTTGGATGAGGGTCCAACCTGGAAACTATTCCCAGATAATAAGAGCACATTAAATCCATGAGAGTCTCCCAAAATGGACACAAATCCCCTTGGTTTGGGGTTGTGGAGCCAAACTCAGCCTGGGTTCAGCTCCAGGTCAACACATCCCAGAGGGAAAAACAGATGTTTGGTCCCCAGAACAAACCAGTCAGAACCAAACCCCCCGAGCCTCCGGCCTCAGCTGGGAGCAGGGTGTTGAAATCCCAAATTAAAACTATTGTTCCCCAGCCTTTGTTTATTTTCTGACTCCGGCGGCTGAAATTTTCCAAGTGCCCTTTTCGTGTTGTCAAATAAACACAGAGTTGGGGTTTTTTTTGTCTGAGCGAGAGCAAAACCCATCCCAGAGCTCCTCTGGGCCATGTCTGCTGGATCTGGGAGCTGGGAATGCTCTTCCAGAGCACCCTCGTGGCATTGGAAGGGCCGGGACTCGTGACATTTCGATGACATTCCCGGGAGATTAATGTGTCTTTTCCCTTCTTTTTTTTTTTTTTTTTACATCTGCAAAGTACCAAAACTCAGTCCGGAGTTTTTTTTTGGGAGTTTGGCTCTTTTTCATCCATCTCTTTCTTGCTTGGAGAGTTCAGGAGCTCTAAGAAGATGTTCCAGACCTTCATGTGATCTTTCAACTCTGGACACGGCTCCCATCCATCCTCCAACGCTGGCTGTGCTTCTGGGGGAAATATTCCCAGCTGCCCCCCTGATATTAATGAAGAAGATTATGAAAAAGAGACATTTTTTCCCCCCTTTTCTTTTGATCTGAACGGTTTTTCCGAGGAAAGCAGGAAAGCTTCACGTTTCCCATTGATAAAATAAAAAATCCCAGCTCATAAATCAGCTTTTCAGCCCCTGAAAAATGTTTTAAGTTGAGTCTTTCCCAAATAATTGTGACATAATTAATGCATCTCTGTCCTGGTTTTTGGCAGAGGGAGTGAGATGTCCACCAGCTCCTGAGCTCCCGGGGCTGTGCAAACGTGTCCTTAGCAGAGAAATCAAGGAAATGCCATCAGCAAGGAGGGAAATTAGGGAATGTGAGAAGGGAAGATGAGGCCCAACCCTCTGAACCAAAGGGAATTAGCGGCAGGGACAAAGACAGGCCCAAGGATTTCTTAATCCTGTGTCAACACCAAGGACCAGGAGGCAAAGGACACGTTCAGGGAGCTGCCAAATCCTGCTGGATTTTGCCCTCCTGCCTGGAGGCCTCTGGAAGTGCTGGGCTACAAGGGCTCTCTCCTGCAATTCCAGCGGGAAAAGGGAGTGTGTTTTAGGAGCAGGAGGAAGGAAAACCTCTGTGCTCCCCTCGGGGTGTGGGGGGAGCCAAGGTAAACCCACGTGGGGAACAGAGGGGGCTTTGTTCCCCTGCTCCTGCTGTTTTCCTGAGGGAGGGATGTGAGCTTGGGAGGGCAGGATTTGGCAGGGCTGGTCCATGACATTACACATCAAAGGGGATTTGGAGGTCACCAAACCCCACCTGGCACCAGGGCACCCCCTCCTTGGCAAGAGGACGAATCTTGGGTTTGCCAGGAGAGTAAAATCCTAAAAAACTCCTGGTTTGTTTTCCTAGGGGGGAAAACAGAGCTGGAGCTGCTGCTCTGTCACACAATGGTGGATTCCAGCCCCCCAAATCCCTGGAACTCCTCAGGACACACCATCCCAGCCCACTTTTGGGAAGGGATTCCCTGGTGACATCCAGGGCAGGTTCTGGGGATCTGGCTTTGAGGAAGAGCTGTCTGAGGGCAAAAAAAGAGGGAAAGGGCTCCTAAATATTTCTGCCTGGGAGACACAGGACTTGCTGCAAGCTCAGGATGTCCTGGGGAAGGGTAGAGGAGGGGCAGGGACTGAGCTCTGCTCTGGGGGGACCAGGGACAGCACCCAGGGAAGGGCTGGAACTGTGTCAAGGGAGGTTAAATTGGATTTTAGGGAAAGGTTCTTCCCCCAGAGGCTGGTTGGGCACTGCCCAGGCTCCCCAGGGCAGTGGGCACAGCCCCAAGGCTGCCAGAGCTCCAGGAGGGTTTGGCTGATCCTCTGGGGCACAGGGTGGGACTCTTGGGGCTGGGCTTGTGCAGGGCTGAGGGTTGGGCTGGGTGGGCCTTGGGGGTCCCTTCCAGCTCAGGATATTCCAGGATTCCGGGATCTCTCATCATAACCCTGGAGGCTCCACCTACAAAACCTCTGGAGGGGCTGCAGGGCAGGAGGAGGGTTGGGCAGACAGGGGGAATTTCTCCTTGCAAAACAGAGACAACCCGAAATTCAGGCCACACAAAAATGGGCTTTCCATGGTTCTTCGTGGCTGGACCGAGTCCCTTGGAGCTCCTCTGAATCCCTGGGATTCCTGCAGGGATGTTCCAAGGCACACACAGGCTGCTCCTCACACTGGCACATCCCATGGGAGATCCACATCCTCTGCAGACAGGGAGGAGAGAAGAATAGATGGGATATTGGGAAGGAATTCCTGGCTGGAAGGGTGGGGAGGGGCTGGGATGGAATTCCCAGAGAAGCTGTGGCTGCCCCTGGATCCCTGGAAGTGTCCAAGGCCAGGTTGGAGCAACCTGGGCTGGTGGAAGGTGTCCCTGCCCAGGGCAGGGGGTGGAACTGATGGGCTTTAAGGTCCTTCCCAACCCAAAGCATTCCATGATTTGTAAATAATGGTTAAAGGTTGGACTCGATGTCCTTAAAGGCCTTTTGCAACCTAAATGATGGTATGAAATGCAAAAGCTACGTTCTCTTGTGGAATTTAAACCTTTTTCTTTGCTTCTCTGGGTGAAATCCGGGGCTGGTGGTGACCTGTTGGCAGAGACACTCCAATGTGGAACATCTGAGGAGCTGCAGGAGAGCAGAACATCCCACCTCCCTTTCTGGCCAAGGCAGAGCAACAAATGAGCCCTTTTCCTGCTGCTTCAGAGTTGTTTGAGATGTTCTGGTGCCTCCAAGGGACAGATGGAACACAGGACAAGTGAGAGATTGGAACCTCCCCGCAGGGACTGCTCTGGCAGGGAAGGAATTAGGAATTCCAAGGCTTTCCCAAATGGCAGGAAATGTCCATGTTTGGCAGGAAATCTCCATGTTTTGCCCCCGATTTGTGCCTGTGGTTTGAATTCCTGAGCTCACCGTCACTCACAGCAAATGTTTGACAACTTATTCACCCAAAGACTCAAATTTTGGCCTTTCAATCTGCTTTGAGAGCAATAACTTGGCAATTAACCTTAATTAATCTTAATCCACCATTTAATTGGAGGTGGTGCAGGTCTGTGAGGTTCAAACAGCCTCATCCACCCCTCTGGTACATCCAGATGGGAGGAAACACCTTCTGGAGTCCCAACTTCTTCCTGTTGACCAGAGACAGACCAAGGGGGGTTGATTCAGACTAAAAACCTGGTTGAAATTAGATTAATTGTTAAGCTTAGATGAAACTTCACTCTCCAGCTCAGGAAAAGCAGCAACAAGTTAATTACTCTCAGCATTTTGTTGGACTTTGTTGTGAAGAAAATGTCCCTTTTGAAGCAGAATTGGAATGAGAGACCCTTCCAGGAAAAAAGGCAATCCCAGGGGGACTGAGAAGTGTCAGAGAAGTGTCAGGAATCCCATCAGGAGCATGAGATCAGCAGAAAAGGCCGGGAAAAATCCTGATAGTGGGATTTTTGAGGGGCAGGGAGTGCAGCTTGAAAGAGCAGGAAAGCAGCCAAGCAACACAGAACAACAGGGACAGCTCAGAAGTGTCTCCAGAAAGGGATGTTTTGGGGAGAATCCAAGGGGAACGTGTGCAAATCCCATAAAACCAGAGAAGGGGATTTCACATCTGAGCCCCCGATGGGGCAGAGACACAAACCACGAGGAGTCCTGGGACTGCTGGGGGGGGGGTGGGACCTTCCAGAGCAGCAAAACTGCAAATCCCTCAAAAGAACCCCAAAATGTGGGGTGAAAAAGAAGAGCTGGAGCTGCCAGGGAATGCTCAGGGAATGCTCAGGGAATGCTCAGGTAATGGGGAAGAGCAAAGTCACACAGGAAAGTCCCAGGTTGGGCAGAGAAGCTGTGGTTGCCCCTGGATCCCTGGAAGTATCCAAGGCCAGGATGGAATAACCTGGTCTATGGAAGGTGTCCCTGCCCGTGGCAGGGCTGGAACTGGAACTTCCTTGAGGAAAGGCTGAGGGAATTGGGATTGTTCAGCCTGGAGAAGAGAAGGATTCGGGGCCTTCCAGAACCTGAAGGGCTACAAGGAAGCTGGAGAGGGACTTGGGACAAGGGATGGAGGGACAGGACACAGGGAATGGCTTCCCACTGCCAGAGGGCAGGGATAGGTGGGATATTGGGAAGGAATTGTTGGCTGTGAGGGTGGGGAGGGGCTGGGATGGAATTCCCAGAGAAGCTGTGGCTGCCCCTGGATCCCTGGGAGTGTCCAAGGCCAGGTTGGAGCCACCTGGGCTAGTGGAAGGTGTCCCTGCCTGTGGCACAGGGGTGGGATGAGATGAGCTTTAAGGTCCCTTCCAACCAGAACTATTCCATGATTCCATGCCATGAGGATACAGGAGTTCAGCTCCTTCCTGAGCAGCTGGAATCTCGTGGAGGAGGGAAATCACCGACCTTGGCCGGCAGGTGCCACAAATTCCATCGTGACACAAAACCAGCAGCACTGAAGGAACTCAAACCAGTCCCAGATCCAGAGCTCTGCTCCTCCTTTACTGGGACTCCAGTGTTGGACTTTGCTGCTCCTTGGGGAAAAGCAGCAGGGAAAGCACAAGGAAAATGTCCCCAGGGATTCCTCCCTTCCCCGGAGCCAGAACGCAAAAGAGACGCAGGAATGCACCACGTTATCTCCCTCATCCCACGGAAAAATCCTTTATCAGAAATCAGGGAATTAGCCCAGGGATGACACAGCCAGAATTTATTATTATTGTCATTATTACTATTACTATTTTTTTTTTAGGGTTTTTTCTCTCTTTTTGAAGAGACAACAAAGTCCCAACGAGCTGCGTCAAACCACAAGTTCTGCTGGGGCCGGAGGAGCCTGGAAGGATTCCTTCCATCCTGGAATTCTGTACGGGATCAGCTGTGCTGAAAGGGCAGAGAGTCCAAGGAATGTGCAGCCAGAAAGAGTCGGGAGGGACGGGATGAGCTCCGGAAAGACGGGAGGGAGCGGCTTTGATCAGCCTGGGGAGGGGGAAGGAATGGTTTGGATGGTTCCATCCCGGGATCTGGGATGGGAAAGCAAGGAGACTCTAAGGAGTCTCTCCTGGGAGACCTGGGGGGGTTCCCCTGGAGAAGAGAAGGCTCCTCCAGGAGGAATATCTGTGTTAATCCCTAATTTTGGGGTTTTCCCACCTCTGTGTTCCCGTGGAGCATCATCACCCCTGGAATGGGGTCAGGTGCCACAGGATCAGAGGGTGGGAGAAGGATGGGCTGGTTGATGTCCTTCCAGGAGATACAGAAACATGCAGGAAGTCCTTCCCTGGATATCATTTCCCCCTTCCCTGCTCTAAAAATCCGCCAGGAATCACAGAGAGTCGACCTTGTCCCATGGCAGAGAGATGTCCGAGGTCACTCCTCCTCTCCAAGGCACCACATTCCAGAGATCAGGAGGCAGGTTTGGCAGTTCACAGCAGAAACAGAGGCAGAATTCCCAGGTTTCTGTTAAACTTGACTAAGAGTGGGATTTTCAGGATCAATTCCATGAATCCCTTGCTGTCCAACAGCAGGTGATGCTCTGACCTGACCACCCAAACCCCTCTGTCAGCACAGGACAACTCATTTCTCCTTTGAGACCTTTAAGATCCCATCCCAGCCCAACCATTCCATGACCCTGTGACTTCGGGAAGGGGGAAGGGATAATTCCCAACCTTTCCTTCCCCCTGGTGCCATAACAGGGATGTTCCCGCTCGTTTCCCATTGCGAAACACTTTGACCGGAAAACTCTGTGGGAACACAACAAATCCAAAGGGTTTTGCAAATCCAAAGGGTTTAACAAATCCAAAGGGTTTTACAAACCCAAAGGGTTTAACAAATCCAAAGGGTTTCACAAACCCAGAGCCCTCAGCTGGTCCAAGGAATTGAGTCAACACTCGCCCAGCACTTGGGTTATTCCAGGAAAAGCCTTTTCCGCTCCTCTCCACGTCCCGGGGTGGTTTTGCACGTCCAAAGGCGTCACTTGTGCCGTGTGTGGGCACACGTAGGCTCTTGGCAGGGACACCTCCCTGCCCAGCCCATCCAGCTCCAGCCCTGCCACCTCTTGGCAAAGCCCGGGAGATTCCGGCTCCCACAGGATCTGCCCGGAGGAAACACCCTCCTGAGGCAAAAGGGAAAAGAAAAGAGCCGGAATGGCAACAAAGCGATTCCCACTGGGAGGTTGGTGCCCTAAGGAGCTGAGGAGAAGCCACAATTCTCCCTGTTGATTCCTGACCACCCCCTGTGTCCCCTGGGGTGGGTTTTTGTGGCTGGGTTTTGGTAGCAGAGGGGGTTCCAGGGGTGGCTTCTGTTGGAAGGTGCCAGAAGCTTCCCCTGTCCCGTGGAGCCAATGCCAGCCTGCTCCAGGACGGATTCCTGCAGCTGGCCAAGGCCAAGCCAGTTAGGGATGACTGGGATAACATATTGAAGAACAGAAGGTATTGAGCAGAAAGAATTCCAGGCAGGGAAGAGCGGAGTGGGAACGTGGGAACAGCTCTGCAGAGCCCGAGGGCAGGGCAGGAGGAGGGGCAGGAGGAGCTCCGGGCACCGGAGCTGAGGTTTCCCTGCAGCCCCTGGGGAAGGGCAGGGGGGGGCAGCTGTGCCCCTGTGCCCGTGGGGGAGCATTGGGGTGTGGAGAACCCCCTGTGCCCATGGGGGAGCATCTGGGTATCAGAGAATCAGAGAATCCCAGAATCAGCTGGGTTGGAAGGGACCTCCGAGACCATCCAGTCCAACCCTTGATCCAACCCCGCCGTGGTTCCCAGCCCATGGCACTGATGCCACATCCAGTCTGTCCTTAAACACCTCCAGGGATGGAGAATCCACCCCTTCCCTGGGCAGCCCATTCCAATGGCTGAGCACCTTCTCTGCAAAGAAATTCTTTCTAATCTCCAACCTAAACCTCCCCTGGCACAGCTGAAGACCCTGAGCCCTCTTGTCTTGCTGAGAGTTGCCTGGGAAAAGAGACCAACCCCCCCCGGCTCCCCCCTCCTGTCAGGGAGTTGCAGAGAGTGAGGAGGTCTCCCCTGAGCCTCCTCTTCTCCAGGCTGAACAGCCCCAGCTCCCTCAGCCTCTCCTCACAGCACTTGTGCTCCAGTCCCTTCCCCAGCCTCGTTGCTCTCCTCTGGACCTGCTCCAGGACCTCAATGTCCTTCCTGAACTGAGGGGCCCAGAGCTGGACACAGCACTTGAGTTGTGGCCTCACCAGTGCTGAGTCCAGGGCAGAATCCCTGCCCTGCTCCTGCTGCCACACTCTTCCTCAGCCAGCCCAGGAAGGTGTTTTTGAGGTTTTTTTTCTCCCTCCTTGGCTCTGATCCTGTTGGTAATAAATTCAATTAATATCCCCATTTTGAGTCTGTTCTGCCCACAGTGGTGGGTCAGTGAGCTCTCCCAGCTCTTCTCTCAACTCAGGAATCCTCGGCTGGCTTCCTCTCTCCTCTCTCCAGTTGCAGAGGGGGAGGGAGAGAGTGGCTTTAGTGGGTACCTGGCATCGGCCAGGGATAATCCCCTCCAGCCCCCCAGACAGGGAAGCAGGAATCCTTCCTTCCCGGGGACTCCTCCTGGCCTTGTGTCCCCAGGGAATGTGTTTGTGTTCATTGGGACTTTTGCCCCCACAGATCCTCAGGGCTGGATTTCAGGAGCAACATCCTGGACTTCACTCAGCCCAGGAGGAGGAGGAGGGAGAGGGACGTGGGAAGGGATGTGGAGAGGGACTGCTGCTCTTCCTCGCCTTCCAATTCAGGGCCATCCCTGGCCCCTTTCTTTCCAGGTTCCTGCTGGATGTGTCTCCTCTCTTCCCTCCCTCTGGAATCAGCTTTAGAGCTGCCCCATCTACGGAGGGAACCACAGTCCCTGCCCATCCACAGCAGGATCCCAGGGATGAGCCTTTTCTCCAGGGCTTCTTGCTCTGCCCCAGGAACAGCCCTTGGAGCTCTGGGCTGGGCTGATTCCCACTAAATGGGATTTTGTCTGGACTGATTTGCTTGATGCCTTATTTTTAAAAGGATTATTTTTCTTTCCCTGCTGCCAAAGCCACTGGGTGATCATGGAATGGTTTGGGTTGGCAGGGATTTTAAAGCCCATCTCATTCCAAACCCCTGCCGTGGGCAGGGACACCTCCCACTATCCCAGATTGTTCCAAGCCCTGTCCAACCTGGCCTTGGACACCTCAGCTGGACACCCTTCATTCCAGGTGGGAAGCACCGTGTCCACACAGCCTGACCCCATATTCCCACCTCAGCATCCACGTGTCCAACCCAATGGATCTAAATGGGTCTAAATGGATTTAAATGGATTTAAATGGATTTAAATGGATCTAAATGGATCTTTGCCCAGAGAAGCTGTGGCTGCCCCTGGATCCCTGGGAAGTGTCCAAGGCCAGGTTGGACAGGGCTTGGAGCAACCTGGGATAGTGGAAGGTGTCCCTGCCCAGGGCATGGGGTGGGATTGGATCATCTTTAAAGTCCCTTCCCACCCAAAGCATTCCATGATTCCATGATTCCATGATTCCACGAGTGTGGCTCAGCTCTGCAAACATCCACTGCGGTGGCAACATTCCCGGTGACCTCCTGAGCTTGGTGAACCCACAACAGACAAAAGGCAGTTGGGGGATGAAGGTTGGTTTGTTTTCCTCCTCCCTCCCATCCAAGGGCAGTCCCTTGACCTTCCAGCTGGGAATGGGAGATCCCTCCCAGCTGGAGCAGCAGGAGCTGGCAAAGGAGGGTGCCCTGAGTGCCCAGCTCAGAGCCCTGAGCTCCTCCTTCCGTGGGCTGTGGGAGCCCAACAAAGAGCAGAGCCTGGCCTTGGCCCTCCTCATTCCCACATTCCCAGCTTCCCTGTGCCAGACAACAACAAGATTCCAGGCTGGGAACAGGAGCCAGGCCAAGTTCACTCGGGGAAAAAAAGCCCCGGTTTTCCCTCTTCCGACGCAATAATGAACTGCAGGAACAACTTCCCTGGGGCTGCTGTGGGTTCTCCCTGGGAAATCAGGACAGGACATCTCCCCAGAGCCCAGGGGCTCCCCTGGGAGTCACAACCCGGGAATTCTGGGCGGGGTTTTGTGGGAGCTCAGAGATCTTTCCTTGCCTTCCATTCCACCAATCTCCCCTTTGCCACAGGAGTTGGATCCTTTCCCCTCCGAGAGGCCGAATTTCCAGTGATTTATTATGTCCAGCAGGATTCCTTCAGGCTCCCAGTCCAGCTCAGATTTTCTTTCCTCCTTCCCAAGGCCTTTCCTGAGGGGTCCAGGCCCATCATCCCTGCCCTCAGTGCCAGCCCTACCTCCCTTTCCCCATCATCATCATCATCCCTGCCCTCAGTGCCAGCCCCACCTCCCTTTCACCATCATCATCATCATCATCCCTGCCCTCAGTGCCAGCCCCACCTCCCTTTCCCCATCATCCTGTTCCCTCCTGCTCTGTCTTGGAACCGTGCTGCATTTCCCTCTTTGACCAGCTAATTATTCCCTGATCCCTTTTTCTCTTGGAATCACCCATCAGCAGGAAGGAAGGCTTTGGGTCCTCTCCCAGTGGGAGGGAGCTGCCCCATCAGACCTGCAGGGTTTTTTTGGCAAAATCATCAACTTGCACACGAATCTCAGCCCCGGGGTCTCAGCTCCTTTCTTCCTTTATTTTTTCCAGCCAGGAATTGCTGGTCAGACAGGGGTAGATTTAATCAGATCAGCAAGAACAGGGTTGGTTTTTTATCCTTTCAATGATTTCTCCACATTGATTTAGGGCCATTCCCCAGTCCCAGGGTGTTGAAACCTCAAATCCGATGTCTCGTTTCATTCTCCAACAGAATTGAATCCCCACAAAGAAAAAGGTGGGAATAGCAGGTTTATATGGAATTTATATGAAATTATGGGTTTATATGAAATTTCCACATTGTCTCCATTCACAGACTCGTGGAATGGGAGGGACCTTAAAGATGATCCAGTTCCAACCCCCACCATGGGCAGGGACACCTTCCATGGACCAGCCTGATGATCCCTGGCCTGGAGCCTTTGTCATTCCAGAGGTTGGCTCACACATCCCTGCCGTGGGAGGGAGGTCAGGAGCTCCTCCTTGGGTTCAGAGATAAGGAAGAAACTCCAAAGGTGGGTTAAGGAGGACACAGAACCCACGGATGAGTCTCTCACATCATGGTCGGACTGGAATTCCAGGAGCTTCAGCCCACCCCAGAGCTGTGCTGAAAGGCTGAATCCTGGCAGAACCCAAAGCTGGCAGGAAAAGGTTTTAACCCATTAAATTCTTTTGCTGTCCCCCTGTTCCTCACTCTCCCGAATTCCCTCTGTCCCTCTCCATCTTCACCATCCCTCATCCCTGGGTCTCCCCACCAGAGAAGCTGTTGCTGCCCCTGGATCCCTGGAAGTGTCCAAGGCCAGGCTGGAGCAACCTGGGCTGGTGGGCGGTGTCCCTGCCCGTGGCAGGGGTGGAACAAGATGATCTTTCAGGTCCCTTCCCACCCAAACCATTCCAGGATTCCATGACCATCGCTGGTCAGTCCCAGGCAAGGGTTTGTCCAGCAGCTGCAGAGCAAAGGGGGATCCCTGGGAAACCCCCCAGTGAGAGGTGGGAGCTGCAGGGAGTCCCAAGGGCAGGAAGGGACAGGGAAGGTGCTTCCTGCCTGGAGTGATCCCCCCAGGCTGCCCTGAGAGCGGGACAAGCCCTTGGATGGAGGTGGAATCTCCCAGGGCTGGGCCAGCCAGCTGCAGGATGCCACAAAAACAGCCTTTCCTGGCCCGAATTCCAGGGATTCCAGCCAGAACAGGGAAGCACAGAGACGTGAGAAACAACGGGGGGAGAGCAGAGGAGCAGCAAATGTCCGAGGGCACCCAGGGGTGGGCGTGGGAGGAGCTGTGAACTGCAACATAGGGCCACATCTGAGCATCCCCAGCACCCTCCTGCCCTGCCCTGGGGACCAACAGGGACATGCAGACACCAGCAGGGATGTGCAGAGCCCACCAGGGACATGCAGATCGCAAAAAGGGATGTGCAGACCCCAGCAGGGGCGTGGATATCTCAGCAGGGACATGCAGACCCCAGCAGGAACGTGCAGAGCCCAGCAGGGATTTGCAGACCCCAGGAGGGACATGCAGAGCCCAGTAGGGATTTGCAGATCTCAGCAGGGATGTGGAGATCCCACCAGGAATGTGCAGACCCCACCAGGGATGTGCAGAGCCCAGCAGGCTCATGCAGAGGTCAGCAGGGACATGCAGATCCCAAAAGTGACATGCAGATCCCAGCAGGGACGTGCAGATCCCAGCAGGGATGTGCAGACCCCACCAGGGATGTGCAGAGCCCAGCAGGAACATGCAAACCCCAGTAGGGACGTGCAGATCCCGAAAGGGATGTGCAGAGCCCAGCAGGGACTTGTAGAGCCCAGCAGGGATTTGCAGATCCCAAAAGTGACATGCAGAGCCCAGCAGGGACGTGCAGATCCTAAAAGGGACGTGCAGATCCCAGCAGGGACATGCAGACCCCAGTAGGGATTTGCAGATCCCAGCAGGGACATGTAGACCCCAAAAGGGATGTGGAGATTCCACCAGGGACGTGCAGATCCCAGCAGGGACATGCAGATCCCAGCAGGGACGTGCAGATCCCATCAGGGATGTTCAGATCCCAGCAAGAATGTGCAGATCCCACCAGGGATGTGCAGATCCCAGCAAGGATGTGCAGATCCCAGCAAGGATGTGCAGACCCCACCAGGGACATGCAGATCCCATCAGGGATGTGCAGATCCCATCAGGGACTTGCAGAGCCCAGCAGGGACATGTAGACCCCAAAAGGGATGTGGAGATTCCACCAGGGACATGCAGATCCCAAAAGGGATTTGCAGATCCCAGCAGGGATGTTCAGATCCCATCAGGGACATGCAGAGCCCAGCAGGGACATGCTGATCCCAGCGAGGTGGTTTTGGGCAGATCCAGCCCCTGAGCACAGGTTGGAGCTGTCAGGAGCTCTTTGGATCCTTCCTCCTTCCCTACTCAAGCTTTCCCAGTCCCATTGTCGTCACCCCCCCCGGGTGCCACCCAACCCAGAGCCCTGGGATGTGACAACACATCCCACTGAGCAGCTTCTGCCTGCTGGGAGGGTTTGTAAACAGGAATGTTCCCACTGGAAACGCCTCTGGATGGAACAGGATCAGGAGAGAAGGGATGGGGAGGCCACAGTTTCATTTTCGGGGGGGTCTGGTGTCCTCTGGCAGAAGAGGTTTGGCAGGAGGGTTTCAGATCTTCATCCCACCTTCATCCACCACTTCCTGAAGTTTCCAGCCCAACTTCCAGCTCTTTTTAGCCCCACTTCCAGAAGTTTTCAGCCCCACTTCCAGAAGTTTTCAGCCCCACTTCCAGCTCTTTTTAGCCCCACTTTCAAAAGTTTTTAGCCTCACTTCCAGATGTTTTTAGCCTCACTTCGAAAAGTTTTCAGCCCCACTTCCAGATATTTTCAGCCCCTGCTCCGCAGTGATGGCAGAGACCAGCCCACACCTCCCCCTGGGATGTTTCTCCTGGAGTTGTTGCATCCTTGGGGCCGCTCAACAACCTCCAGCAACCAGGATAAGTCCTGGAATGGTTTGGGTTGGAAGGAGTCATAAAAATCACCCAGTGCCACCCCCTGCCAGGGGCAGGGACACCTTCTACCATCCCAGGCTGCTCCAAGCCCTGTCCAGCCTGGCCTTGGACACACTCAGGGATGGAGACTCCACCACCTCCCCAGGCAGCCCCTTCCAACACCTGACAACAATTTTGATGAGGAAATTCCTCCTGAAATTCTTCCTTCTCATCCCTTTGGATCCTTCCTTTGCTTCTTAGGCACTGAGCCCATTCCCAGTGGCTGCAACCGGGGGGACAAGGTGCTGAGAGTCCCAGTTGCCACTCAGCAGGAGCCTCCAACTTCCCACCTCAGCCAAGAATCCTGGGATATGCTGAGCTGGAAGGGACCCCCAAGGACCATCCAGCCCAACCCTCAGCCCTGCACAGGCCCAGCCCCAAGAGTCCCCCCCTGTGCCCCAGAGGATCAGCCAAACCCTCCTGGAGCTCTGGCAGCCTTGGGGCTGTGCCCACTGCCCTGGGGAGCCTGGGCAGTGCCCAACCAGCCTCTGGGGGAAGAACCTTTCCCTGAGATCCAACCTGAGCCTGCCCTGGCACAGCTCCAGCCCTTCCCTGGGGTGCTGAGCTGTGACAAACTCAAGGCACTGGTGTGTTTTTGGCAGAGTCTTGAAACTGGGACCTTTCCTGAGCTTTTAATCCCCGGCAGCAAGTCGGGGGTGGGAGGAGCCCTCTCTGCTCAAGGTGCAAACCCCAAACCCACCTGGACACCCCCAGAGCACCAGGAGCAGTGCCCTGGGCTGGGCTGTGGCACAGAAACCCCTCTTTTTCTCCCCAGGTTGAGGCTCTGTGCCCTCGAAGGCCCCGAGCAGGCGGCGCTTCCAACCCCTTGGGCAGAACACACGTCCCTCCTCGCCCTCGGAGCCTGTTCCCTTTCACTGCAGCCTTTCTGCGGTTTTGGCCAAGCCCCAGAGGTTGGCAGGACCAACAGACACACAATTGAACTGCTCCCAGCCCTGGAGCAGCCCAGGGATGACAGAAAAGGGCCTGTGGATTTATTGGCTAATTAGCAGACAGGCACTCGGGAGGGGAGGTGGGAGGTGGCGTCGGTGACTCAGGGGGTGGCAGCTTTCCCTGTCCTGCTGGAGCAGAGGAGAGGGCAGGGAAAGGCCTTGTCCAGCTCCACAGGCTCCACATGGCCTGTCTGTGCTCGCCCTTGGATTTTTTTCCAGGGCAAAGGTGTTAAAAGCCTCCTCCTCCTCCGCCCTAATCAAAATTTTCCCGGTGGGGAAGAAGGTTCTTGCTGCATTTCCACATCCCACTGTTATTCCCTGTCCATGGAGATGCTCCTGGGACACACCTGGTTGTTCAATCCTGCTCTGTAACTTGGCTGTTCCCACCCCTGAACATCCCAGACCTACCAGTCATGGAATCCCAGAATGGTTTGGGTGGGAAGGGGACTTGGAGACAACCCAGAGCCACCCTCTGCAATGAGCAGGGACACCTTCCACCAGCCCAGGTTGCTCCAACCTGGCCTTGGA
>NW_020897840.1:20125-22357 GCF_003984885.1 Neopelma chrysocephalum | reverse complement strand
TCCAGAATCCTGGAATGGGTTGGGTTGGAAGGGACCTTAAAGCCCATCCAGTTCCACCCTCTGCCATGGGCAGAGACACCTCCTGCTATCCCAGGTTGCTCCCACTTGGCCTTGGACACTTCCAGGCCTGGGAAACCCTCCGGGCAACCCTTGTCCTCCCCACTGTCCCCATTTTGGCTGCAGGGGGGTTGCGTGTCCAGCCCAAAGAGGAGCTGGGATGTCCCTTTGCTTTGCCATTCCCAGCCCAGCAGCTCCCAGGCTGTTCCTGCAGGGATTGCTCCTCCATGGGGGGGTGTGGAGGACAACGTCACTCCAGCCCTTCCTGGGGTCAGGGTCACATCCCTGCCCCAAAACCCTCAGTTTGCTTTTAAGACTCACCATCTAAGACAGGTCAGGACCCCAGAGATTCCCCTGACCCCAGAGACCCCCCTGTTCCCCCGGGACTAACTGAGCTGAGCCTTCTGCAGCACTGTTTGAGTTAGTCTGGAACAGCTTAAGCTGAGCTTCCCCCCCCTCCAGCACAAGTTCATCGATGGTTTTGTTGCATTTCTGGACCTCGCCCAAGCACCAGCTCAGCATTAGGATCGTTTGCTCCCAAACATCCCTGCTTTTGATTTTGTGGGGAAAGGATTGACTGAGAGTTACCAAAAGCTGCCCGTTTCCCCCCCCCCCTATTCTGCTTTTCCACGGGCCCAGGGTGGCTCTGCTGGAATCACCATCCCCGTTCCCCCCCGCTTTCGATCCTCAGCTGGAGCCAGGAAACAACCAGAGAAGCCACAAATCAGGACGAGGGAGGGGGGAAAAGGGGAGGACCGAGCAAGAAAAGCGAAGTGAGCTCCTGTGAGCCGCAAATGTTCCCGGGATGAGCTCATTTGCTGGGCCCGGGCTCCCCGTGCCAGTCCCTCAATCATCCTCAGGGGCTGAAACACAGCAACAGCTTTTTGCTTGGAATTTGGCAAAAAAAGGGAAGAAACGATGAAAGAGTGGGAGAAAGACGCTTTTCATGCAGTTGGGCTTGTAGGAACTCCAAGGATCAAAGCAGCACCCAAGAGTCTCCCCATCAGTGGCCGACTGAGCTGACACCAGCCCGGCCCCAGAGGTGCTTCCTGCTGGTTGAAGCAGCTCAGGGTTGTTTTAAACACACTTTTTGCGTGGACTTGAAAGGTTTTGCAGCTCCTTTGATGAGGTGCTTCGCAGGTGTCCCGTGTTCAGCTTGTCTTTCCAGGCTGGGATCACAGCAGGGCCCCCCAAGTGCCGAGGGGCTGCAGGACAAAGCTCACACTCAGGGCTTTGTCTCAGCTGCAAGGAGGAGACAAAAAAGGACAAGGAACCCACCCCGAGCTCTGCAGGGAGCACAGGGAGAGCCAGAGGGGATGGGTTGAAATCCCTCCTGGAATTTCTGAGGCAGTGATGCACCAGGGTCAAAGCTGGAGTGCCCGGCCCAAACTCAGCTCCCCCCGCAGGAGCCACAAATTCAGAACAATTCCATCGACTTCCCACTCGGATCAGGTGGATTGTTCCCAATTTGACCTTGCAGGGGGTAACTGGGTGCTGAAGGAACTCAGTTATAGAATCATGGAATGGTTTAGCTTGGAAGGGACCTTAAAGATCCAGTTCCATGGTCAGGGACACCTTCCACCAGCCCAGGTTGCTCCAACCTGGCCTTGGACACTTCCAGGGATCCAGGGGCAGCCACAGCTTCTCTGCCCAACCTGGGACAGGGCCTCCCCACCCTCACAGCCAGGAATTCCTTCCCAATATCCTATTTAAATCTCCACTTTTCCAGTTTGAAGCCATTCCCTGTGTCCTGTCCCTCCCTGCCTTGTCCCCAGTCCCTCTCCAGCTCTCCTGGAGCCCCTTCAGGCCCTGCAAGGGGCTCTCAGCTCTCCCTGGAGCCTTCTCTTCTCCAGGGGAACCCCCCCAGCTCTCCCAGCCTGGCTCCAGAGCAGAGGGGCTCCAGAATCCTGGAATGCTTTGGGTGGGAAGGGACCTTAAAGCCCATGGGTGAACTCTTGCCCATGCCCACCATCCCAGCAGTGTTTGCTGAGGCTCTTCCTGGGATGGAAAAAAGCCTCCCAAGGGGACCCTCACTCTGGAAGGGAAGGTTTGGGAAGGGGAGAGGAGGGGAGGGGAGGGGAGGGGAGGGGAGGGGAGGGGAGGGAAGGGAAGGGAAGGGAAGGGAAGGGAAGGGAAGAAGGGAAGAAGGGAAGAAGGGAAGAAGGGAAGAAGGGA
>NW_020897840.1:11755-20115 GCF_003984885.1 Neopelma chrysocephalum | reverse complement strand
GAAGGGAAGAAGGGAAGAAGGGAAGAAGGGAAGAAGGGAAGAAGGGAAATGGTTCTCACAACCCCGTCAGGGATTTTTCCCAGTTGTTGCTCCGAGGCCACGATTCCGAGTTCACGGGGAGGCCGCTGGCACCGACCCCGGCCTGCACTCCATGTGTTCCATCCCAAAAATCCCCGGGAAAAGCAGCCAGCTCCGACAGGTCCCAGGGATAAGTCGGAGCTTCTTCAGCAGATAATGGGAAAAACGTGTCCCAAATCCGCTGCACCTGTTGGGCTTTCCCAGGGAAAAGGGATGGAAACATCGGGGCCTGGATGGGGTTGGGATCAGGGACGTGAGCTGTGGGTGGTGTGAAGGGTCTGGGAGAGGTTGGGATCATGAAGATGAATTTTTGGATGGTGTGAGGGCTCTGGATGAGGTTGGGATCAGGGACACGATGGAAATGTTGGGGGGTGACCCTTTCTAGGATCAAATCCCCCCATCCCAGAAAGCTCCCTCTGCCCTGGGCATCTCTGGCCTTCCAGAATTAGGGTCATTCCTGTCAGGATTATTTTCCCACCAGGAGGAAAGAGGTGCTTTTATGTGGAATTAGGAGGATATGAGGTGGGAGTTGTTGGGGGGTTTCTCCTCCAGTGGATGGGGCTGAAATCAAAGTTTCCATCACACTCATCACCCAAACCTGTGCCTGGTTTGGGTTAAACTTATCCCAAATATTTGCACCTGGAAAAGGGGAAAAGCACAAATAGAAAGGATTTCCAGTGGCCTGGATTGGGAAGAACTGGAATAAGATTTCCAATAATTGCCTGCAGTAACTCCCCGGTTTAAAAACTAAATAGATTAAAAATTAGGGACCAAACTCACCTGTTGGATCATCCCTTTTATCTCCCAGGTAATGGGGAATTCTTGACTCTAATTAATCACCATTTTGGCATTAAAAGGTGCAGTTGATGTGGCTTCTGCACAACTCCTCCACCCTCCCAGGGCCATTCCAGGCCAAACACATCCCAAGGCCTCCAAACTGCTCTGGTTGGATCTCCTGGAGGGAAAAAGCTCCGTGGGAGCTGCTGCTTTAACCTCGAGTGCTCCCAAAATTCCTTCCCAATCCCATGGCAGGGGGTGGGATGAGAGGATTCCCTCCTGCACTGAGGTTTGGATTGGCTGATAATTTTATTTTTATCTCAGAAAGCCACTTTTTTTTACTCTTCCCGTGGAATAGACAAAGCACTCGAACTTGATTTCCTCTTTTTCCCCATCTCTGCTTTCCACCTGAACTAATCCCACCGAGTTCCAACCCGGCATTTTTCCCTGGATGGATTTAACTCTCCCCAGAATCATGACCCAGCCCTCTCCTTCTGAAGCTGTGGCTTTAGGCAGCCTTGCAAACATTTAAATACCTAATTATTATAATTTACAATTCCCTCAACTGCCCCCTGGACGGCAATTCCCAAACAATGGTCTTCCCTCCTCTCTCCTGGAATTCCCTGGCCCCTCTGCAGAGAACAGAATATTGCAGAGCATAAATCATGATATTTAACAGATTTCTGGCCCACGAGTCGTGTCAAACCCGTGGAAATATCTCGTATTAATTAGGTTTAACAGCAATTATTGCTGTCAGATAAGGGTTTATGTGTTTTATGGGACCACCAGGGCTGGGAGCCAACGGTGCTGACGTTCAGCTTTCCCTGGAAGAGCAGTTTTGCCTTCATGGAATGTCATCCCGATGGAAAAGGAACAGCAGGCACAGCGCAGGGAGGTGGCACAGGCTGGGGATCAGCAGACTGGGAGCTCCTGGAGGAGAAGGACTTGGAATGTTGGTGGGTTTGGGGCTGATCCCCCAGCGTGGGCACCAGGGCAGGGGGGGATTGTGCCCCTCTGCCCCTGTCTCAGGTGAGACCCCCCTGCAGAGCTGCTCCAGCCCTGGGAACAACAGCACAAGGACGTGGAGCTGCTGCAGAGAGTCCAGAGGAGGCCCCGGAGCTGCTGCCAGGGCTGGAGCCCCTCTGCTCTGGAGCCAGGCTGGGAGAGCTGGGGGGGTTCCCCTGGAGAAGAGAAGGCTCCAGGGAGAGCTGAGAGCCCCTTGCAGGGCCTGAAGGGGCTCCAGGAGAGCTGGAGAGGGACTGGGGACAAGGCATGGAGGGACAGGACACAGGGAATGGGTTCTCACTGGAAAAGAGGAGATTTAAATGGGATATTGGGAAGGAATTCTTGGTGGGGAGACCGTAGCAGAGTTTTCCCAGAGAAGCTGTGGCTGCCCCTGGATCCCTGGAAGTGTCCAAGGCCAGGCTGGAGCAACCTGGGATAGTGGAAGGTGTCCCTGCCCATGGCTCTGGATGATCTTTCAGGTCCCTCCCAACCCAACCCATTCCATGACAGTCACACCCAGGGAGTGATTTTGCCACACTCAGGTGCCTCTGGGATCTCCCCAAGGGAAAATGCCCCGGGCAGCCCCACATTCCCAGGCCAGAATCCCTACCAGGGTGAAAGCATCACCAGCTTTTGGGTCACGAGGCCTCATGAAAACCAGGAGCTGCTCCAAGCCTGGAATTTCTCCCCGGATCCAGTGGAGAGAAGGAGAGCCCAGGGCAGTTTATCCCACAAATGAAACCCTCGACCCCCTGAGGCAGAGCCTTCAAAGGGTCCCTTCTCTGAGCCCAGCAGAGAGGAGACAAGGACCTCAATTTTGGGAGGGAGCCCCCTGAGCTGCTCCAGTGCTCAAATCCCTCCTGTGCTGGGGGTTTGCAGAGCCCGTCACGCTCCGGAGGCCACGGCTCAGGAGGGACATCAGGGAAAAGCAGAAAAGCTGGAAACGGTTCAGGAAAGAGCTCTGAGCGGAGTTTGAGGTCTGGGAAAGCTGCCAGGAGAACCTGGAGCTAATCACTTCTCCAGGAGAAGGTTAAGAGGGGACTTGATCCCAGCCCACAAGTACCTGAGCGGGGAGGGGGGGGTTGGATGGAGGCAGCTCTTTAATCAGCCGGTGATCCCAGCGTGAAATCCCCCATTCCAGGGCCAAATCCAGGCCTGGAATGAAGTGGAAGCTTCCTGACAACGTGGGGGATTAACTCCAGCTTGAGACACTCCAGGCTTTTCGGTGGTTGCAGCTTTAAATCAAAGGTGTCTGTCAGAACTCGGGGTGGGATTCACGGCTCTGGGCCTGGAAAAGGGGAGTCCGGGAATTTGGTTGGTGACCAGCAGGGAGGGGAAGCTCCAAAGGATGGTTTGCTCCCTGGGTTTTTCCATATTTTTTTTTTTAAGAGGTATCTCTCAGTGTTTTCCCCTCCTGTAAGGGAAGTGAATGCAGGGACAGCTCTTCCCACCTCTCAGGAGCTCCTGGGAGCTGCTCCTGGTGGGAGCAGCTTCCTTCCCCATCCCAGGGGGTTCAGGGCCTGAACCCACCCTGCTCATGGATCAACAGCATGGAATGTTTTGGCTGGGAAGGGGCCTTAAATCCCACCCAGTGCCACCCCCTGCCGTGGGCAGGGACACCTTCCAGTGGCCCAGGCTGCTCCAACCTTGCCTTGGACACTTCCAGGGATGGGGAAGGTTCCCATGGATCAGTTTTTATGTCCAAGCCCCATCCAACCTGGGCTTGGAACTTCCAGGGATGGGGAAGGTTCCCAGGGATCAGTTGTTCGTGTCGGAGGCTCCTCTAAACTTCCCAACTCGCCCTCCCTGCGCCTCAGGGAATCCAACCTGGAAGAGCTAAAGATCCAGAAGGGACCATTCCCCAGCCCTCCTGACTCCCACATAAATACAGGAGCCCAACTCCCTGATCCAGCCCAAAGACAACCTGGAAAACCTTCGGCTGCTGCCGCAACTTCTGGGAATTTCCGCCCGGTTTGCAATCCAAGCTGCATTGACGGGAAAACTCCAGCACTGGGAGCATCCAGCTCCTGGAGGACTGTGAGGACGTGCCAAGGAGGTGGCAGGGGAAGGCAGGAGGCTCCGTAGTTGGGATCATTTCCAGGGAAGCTTGGATACAACCAGCAGCTTAACGAGCATCCAGCGGATAATCCATCCCTCCCTCCATCCATCCATGCATCCATCCAGCCGTGGCTGATGGCTCTGCACAGTGGCTGGAGGATCCATTCCCCTAATTAGTGCTTGGCAGATGCTCCAACACCACTCAAAGAGCTGGCAGAGCAGCCAGACCATCCCTTGGGATCGCTGGAAAACGGCACGGACGGAACCCACGGCCACCCTCTGCAAACGGAACCCGAGCAGGACACTCCCCACGGGGCACTTGGGGTTGTCCAGGGCTTGTTCCAACCCCAAAAGCAAAGAGAGACTGAATTTGACTCCCTTTCATCCCCCCTCATCCCAAATAAATCCCGTTCAGCAGCCAGGGAGCTGTTGGGAGACGCTGGACTTTCTGTGTTCGGAGCGATCGGTGCTTGGGGACTCCTTGGAGTTTTAGAGTTTCCATAGAAAGCTCAGGCTGAGAGGGTTTTGTGGGGCTTTTTTATAAAAAAAGGGGGGTTGTGGGGCTTTTTTTTTTAGCTGATTTCCAGCCTGGTGTCTGTTCAAACCTTCCCCCAACATCCCTCCTTCCTTATGTCGCCGTGCGGGGATTTTCAGGCAGCTGAAAGTCACCCAAATGTGCCTCGTTTTTTTCAGGAGCTGCAGCACAACTGTTGGGTCTGGCAGCAATTCCCAGCTCCAAGGAGCTCCCAGGGCTGGGCTCAGCTCCCTGGCAGGGCAGGATCCCAGCACTCCCCTCTTCCCACCTGGTTATTCCCAGCCCAGCAGTTGTGGGGATGAGGATGTGGATCCATCCATCCCACCTTGCAGCACCTCTGGCCGGAGGATTCCTGCAGCACAATCCCACTGGGCGTTTTCCAGAGGGGCTTGGGAAAGGAATCAAGGGGCCAAGAGGCTCGGGAAGGAATTTTGGGAGCGCTCAAGGTTAAAGTAGCAGCTCCCGTGGGGCTTTTTCCCTCCAGGAGATCCAGTTTGGAGGCCTTGGGGTGCTTAATGCAGCAAATCACCTTAAAATCATCTGGCAAAAACGGCCAAGTGACTCAGTTTGGAGTGATTTCTCCTGGAAATGTCCATCAGGAGCAGAACTCAGCTCATCCCAGCGAGCTGAAAGGTCGGGATTAAACCACTCCTTAAACATCCACACAGCCCCAAACACTCCTGGGCTGTGGAAAGTTTTCTTTTGGCTCCAAAAGAAGGGGCTGGACCCCAGTCCTGTTGCAACATGAATAACCAAGCAAAGAGCTCGTGTTTGCAGCTCCTGTCTCAGGGCAAAGCTCAGCCTAAGGCAGGGGCTCAACTGACCTTTGGGGGCTGGAGGAGGCCCTGCCTCGTGCCAGGGGGAGCAATCCCTGTCTCCCTGCACAGGGAAAGGCAGGAGCAGCCTGGATTTTTGTCAGGATCCTGCTGGTGCCGAGCAGGGCCGGGCAGAGCTGGATTTTTGGGGTTAAAATCCCAGATTTGTCAGAGCACAAACAGATCCGAGGGACTGGAAAAGAGATTTGCTGCGGGTCAGCCCAAAGCAGAAATATCCCAGAGTTCTCCAGAGGCATAAAAGTGTCGCTGGGGGGTCACACACAGCCCATCCCCAGGCTCCAAAGGAAAGGTCTTCCTGTCCTCCCTGAACTTATCAAAAATAGAAATGGGCGTAAATTGTGAAGGACAACTTTGCTTCCGATCACTTTGGGGTTAAAAAGAGAGAAATCAGAGGATGATTTGGGTTGGAAAAGGTACTAAAGGTCCATAAAGCTCCCCCAGCACTGCCAAGGCCACCCCTGACCATGTCCCCAAGGGCCACATCCACAGGGATTTGCAATCCCTCCAGGGATGGGGATCCACCCCTGCCCTGGGCAGCTGTGCCAGGGCTGGACAGCCCTTTCCAGGAAGGAATTTTCCCCAATATCCAAATTAAACCTCCCCTGGCACAGCTGGAGGCCGTTCCCTCTCCTCCTGTCCCTTGTTCCCTGGGAGCAGAGCCCGACCCCCCCCAGCTCCACCCTCCTTCCAGGGAATTTTAGGGATCCAGAAGGTCCCCCCTGAGCCTCCTTTTCTCCAGGCTGAGCCCCCCCAGCTCCCTCAGCCTCTCCTGCTGCTCCAGCCCCTTCCCAGCTCCTTCCCTGGACACAGCACCCTTTATGGAAACACAAGGGAAAAGGGAAATGCTCCTTTCAGCAACCCTTTCCAGTGGGACACAGTTCCCAAGGGATGATCCCTACAAGGATCACCCAGTCCAACCCTCAGCCCTGCACAGACACCCCAACAATCCACCCCTTCCTTCCCATTATCCCATCTATTCTTCTCTCCTCCCTGTCTGCAGGGGATGTGGATCTCCCATGGGATGTGCCAGTGTGAGGAGCAGCCTGTGTGTGCCTTGGAACGTCCCTGCAGGAATCCCAGGGATTCAGAGGAGCTCCAAGGGATTCAGCCCGACCACAAAGGACCATGGAAAGCCCATTTTTGTGTGGCCTGAATTTTGGGTCGTCTCTGTTTTGCAAGGAGAAATTCCCCCTGTCTGCCCAACCCTCCTCCTGCCCTGCAGCCCCTCCAGAGGTTTTGTAGGTGGAGCCTCCAGGGTTATGATGAGAGATCCCAAAATCCTGGAATATCCTGAGCTGGGAGGGACCCCCAAGGCCCATCCAGCCCAACCCTCAGCCCTGCACAGGCCCAGCCCCAAGAGTCCCACCCTGTGCCCCAGAGGATCAACCAAACGTGTCCTGCACGGCTCAAAGAGCACATGGAAGAGGAGGACAATCCCAATCCTGCCTTGTCCTGGCCAGGAATGTCTCCACCATCCTGGCTAAACTGATTTTCCAACCTCTTTTGCTGGTCAGTCCCTCACTCCCCTTCTACAAATAAAAGGACCATGAACACATGAGTGGAGGCGTCTCCTTCCACCCAGCTCAGCCCAGCCAGGATTTCACAGATCCCAGAACATCCTGAGCTGGAAGGGACCCCCAAGGCCCACCCAGCCCAACCCTCAGCCCTGCACAAGCCCAGCCCCAAGAGTCCCACCCTGTGCCCCAGAGGATCAGCCAAACCCTCCTGGAGCTCTGGCAGCCTTGGGGCTGTGCCCACTGCCCTGGGGAGCCTGGGCAGTGCCCAACCAGCCTCTGGGGGAAGAACCTTTCCCTAAAATCCAATTCAACCTGCCCTGGCACAGCTCCAGCCATTCCCTGGGTGTTGTCCTTGGTCCCCCCAAAGCAGAGCTGGAGCTGCCCCTCGGGAAGAAGCTGCAGACCCCGACGACTCTCCCCTCGTTCTCCCCTTTCCCAGGTCCCACAACCCAAGGGACCTCAACCTTTCATCCCAGACCTTAAAATTCCCTCAATCCTCCCCAAAAAAAACCCTCGGGAGAAAAGCACAAAGCGCCGCGAGCGGCACCTGGGCACAAACCCAGCCCCAAACGGGGACATTTGAACCCCTCTGCCTCTGCCACGGCCCGAGCCCCACGAACCCCAAACAGAGAGCGGGGCTCTAAACCCAAGGAACGCTCCCGGTGTGCCCTTGGAGCAAATCCTTCCCGGCGGGACATCGGGAATCGCGGGCCGGTGTCACACGGGACGCACAAAGGGCGATGCTGCGGCAGAGCCCGAGCGACTCCCGCATCCTCCTGCCCTTCCCAGGCTCCCTCCGGAGAGTTTTCCAGGGGCTCCGGTTCCCCGCCAGCTGCTGGAAATGCCCTTGGAGAAGTGGGATGGAGGCCAGGCCTCATTAGGGGTTTATTTTGGGGCTGATGGATGGCGCAGCCCCCGACCCGGCTCGGGGGGACCCGCGGGTTCAGGGATCGAACAAATGGGGTTTTAGCGGCGGATTTCTCGGCTCCCGGGACGGGGAACCTGGAGGAAACCGCCTCTGCTTCGCTGCCAACCCCCTCCAAAGGAGAGGGAAAGGGACGTTAAAGAGGAGGTGGCATCACACCCCCTCCCTTGGCACGGGATTTTGGGATGCTGAGCTCCAGGGCCCTTCTGTGCAGGAAGCAGCAGCAGCAGCGCCAGAAATAAAGGTGTGAGACTGAACAGCAGGGGAGAAAAACCTGATAAAAGGCAAAAAAAACCCTGATAAAAGAGGCATTTCCACACCCACCTCGCTGCCTTCCCTGGAGTTTTCCTCCGAGTTTACACCCCGGAGTATTTCTGGAGAGGCTGGTGCGGGAAGGGGAAGGTCGGTGCTGCCAGACGGCTCCAGGCAGCTCAGATCCCGATGGATCATCAGCGCTGGGAGCAGCTTTTCCCCTCCCTCACAGCCAGGGGAAAGCAGGAAAACATCCCATTCCCACCCCCAGGGATTGGGATCTCCCCCAAACCATCCTGTACCTAGAGCAGAGAGGAGCAAGAAGTTTCCTTTGTTCCCAATTTTTCTTTGATCCCAGTGGATCATTAACTCTGGGA
>NW_020897840.1:5985-11745 GCF_003984885.1 Neopelma chrysocephalum | reverse complement strand
AGAGGGCTGTGGATATACAGGGATTGGGATCTCCCCCAAATCAGCCACGATGTACCTAAAGCAGAGGAGCCGGAAGTTTCCTTTGATCCCAGTTTTTCTTTGATCCCAGTGGATCATTAGTGCTGGGAGCAGCTTTTCCCCTTGTTCAGAGCCAGGGGAATTCAGGAAAACATCCCATTCCCACCCCCAGAAGGTTGTGGATACAAAAGGTTTGGGATCTCCCCTCCTGTACCTAAAGCAGAGAGGAACAAGAAGTTTCCTTTGTTCCCAATTTTTCTTTGATCCCAATGGATCATTAGCTCTTGGAGCAGCTTTTCCACTTGTTCCACAGCTTCCAGTCCTGTGTTGGCCCTGGGAATTCAGGAAAACATCCCATCCCCACCCCCAGAGGGCTGTGGATACCCAGGGATTGGGATCTCCCTCAAACCATCCTGTTCCTAAAGCAGAGAGGAGCAGGAAGTTTCCTTTGTTCCCAGTTTTTCTTTGATCCCTCATTATTAATTAATTATAATGTAATATGTATGTTATCTGTGTAATAAATTACATATAATTATTATTATATATAATATTAATGTATTATCAATATATTTTATATATTCATTGGTATATTTATCAATATATTTTATTTAATTTTATTAATTTTATATTTATATAATATATTAAAAGGGCCTCGGCAGACCTCGATGATCAGGACGGTATCTACATTCGATATCGTACTGATGGAAGCCTATTCAACCTAAGGCGACTGAAGGCCCACACTAAGACCCTAAACCATCTTGTCCGGGAGCTGCTCTATGCTGATGACGCCGCCCTTGTTGCCCACACAGAAGCAGCTCTGCAGCGTTTAACATCCTGCTTTGCAGAGGCTGCTGAGCTCTTTGGGCTGGAAGTCAGCTTAAAGAAGACAGAAGTTCTCCATCAGCCTGCACCTCAGGAAGTCCCCCACCGTCCCCACATCACCGTCGGCCAGTCAGAACTCAATTCAGTCCAACAGTTTAATTACCTAGGCAGCCTCATCTCCTCAGATGGTAAGATTGATGGGGAGATAGACAATAGGTTAGCGAAGGCATACAGTGCTTTTGGAAAACTCCATAAACGAGTTTGGCGTAATAAACACTTGAAGAAAAGTACCAAGATCAGTGTTTACAGAGCCATAGTGCTGTCTACTCTTTTATATGGTTCCGAATCATGGGTCATCTACCGCCACCACCTGCGTCTCCTAGAACGCTTCCATCAACGCTGCCTCCGTACAATCCTTAACATCCATTGGTCAGACTATGTGACCAATACATCTGTTCTTGAACAGGCAGCAATTACGAGTATTGAGGCCATGCTCCTGAGAACGCAACTGCGTTGGGCAGGGCACATCTCTAGGATGAAGGACCAACCACCGCCTCCCTAAGATCCTGCTCTATGGTGAACTTGCCACTGGCTGCCGCAAGAGAGGAGCTCCAAAGAAAAGATACAAGGACTCCCTGAAGCAACAACTCAGCCTCGGGCATATTGATCACCATAACTGGTCCACTCTGGCCTCTAATCGGGAGGCCTGGAGACAGACCATCTATAACGCTGCTGATGCTTTTGAGAAGGCACGCAGGATCACTCTTGAGGAGAAAAGACAACGCAGAAAGAATCGAACCTTGCAGAATATACCATCTAAGGAGTCTTTCTGCTGTGTCTTTTGCAACCGGACTTGCCTTTCTCGTATTGGCCTTTTTAGCCACCAACGCGCTTGCATGAAAAATGGGTAGAGCCCTTCCCAAATCTTCGTTCGCGAAGCCTAGCCATGAATGAATAATATATACTATATATTAATGTTATATATTAATATATAATGCAATATATATTATATATTATATATTATACATTATATATTATACATTATACATTATATATTATATATTATATATTATTAATATATAATCTGTATTAATTTTATTAATATTATATATTATTATATTTATATATTAATATATAATAATGAGAAATTAAATTAATATATTGATATACTATTATAATGTATTATATATTATATAATTATATAATATATCATTATAATCATTATCATAATAATATCAATATATTATTATAAATTAACAATAATATCATCTATTTATACATTTCTGTATTATATATTTACATATTTATATCTTTAATATATATTGTATATGCTATTAATCCTTACATAACGTGAACTCCTGTTATAAATGAATTAATGAACTCTAATTATGAGAATCCTCTCAAAATTCATTAAAAATTACCATTTTTTAAGCCAGGAGGGGAAAAAATAGACCTTTCCTTCCCTCCCCTCGAGCACAACTGTCTCCAGCCCAGCCTGGAGGGTTAATTTTACCTTTTTAATGTTCTTTTTTTATAAATAGCCCACGGAAAGTTGTGTCTCCAGCCTGAGCCTCACTCCAGAAAGACGACTCCAGGCCTAAATCCTTTGGAACGTCTCCCACCTGACGAAATCCCGGGGAAATGGCTCTAATTGGCCCCAAAATGATCCGGGAGGGTGACAAAGAGCCTCTGGAATCGCCGTGGGATGAGGAGGGTGGGGTTTCCTCTTCCACTGCCCAGCCCAACTCCAACCAACATCCCACCC
Source organism: Neopelma chrysocephalum (assembly GCF_003984885.1). Lineage (NCBI taxonomy): Eukaryota > Metazoa > Chordata > Aves > Passeriformes > Pipridae > Neopelma > Neopelma chrysocephalum. Next base: position 9,140 of record NW_020897840.1, on the reverse strand, counting down.
CAGAGCTCCCACCAAAAACTCCCAGGATTCCTGCAGCCTCTCCAGGAAGGAAAGGGGGTGGAAAAACGACATCAGAAGTTGGTTTGTGCCCCGCTGCCCTTTTATTTAAAGCCATTTAATGCCCCAAAGTGGAGGGAAGGGCCAGGCTGGGCTCCAGCTTCATCCCTGCCCTCTCCAAGGCTCAGGGTGGGCCCATCCTGATTTTCCAGGGCATGGAGCTTCTCCCTTGACCAGGAGAGAACAAGGAGCAACAAATGGCTTCATTTGGACAAAATACATCCAATTTTTTGCAGTGGGAACCATCAATCCCTGGAACAACATCCCCAGGGGTGTGGTGGACTTCCCACCACTGGAGGTTTGAGACCGCTGGGGTGTGGATCATCCTGCCTGTGTTTTCCTTCCCACTAAATTTGGGATGGTTTTGATGGTTTTTGATGATTTTCTTTCTAACCTGGGCTGGTTTGTGACAACGAGAGTCACTGTCCCTCCACTGAGCCACCTTCTCCCTCCTGGGATCACAGGGGGTGTCTTTGTTTTTCCTTCCAGGCTTCGGGAAGCTCCAAACCCAGCTGGTGGAAAGGGAAAGGCAGATCCCACATGGATTTGGGGCACAAATGTCTCCAGCAGCCTTGGCTGGGTCCTGCCTGGACCTGCTGCTCCTGAGCCCTCAGGGGAGGCCAGGCAGGAATCCCTGAAGTGTTAATCTTAATAATAAAAGAATTAAGATTAATTAGGAAGGAGCTGTGGCTGCCCCTGGATCCCTGGAAGTGTCCAAGGCCAGGTTGGAGCAACTTGGGATAGTGGGAGGTGTCCCTGCCCATGGCAGGGGTGGCACTGGATGGGCTTTAAGTTCCTTTCCAACCCAAACCATTCCAGGATTCTGTGCCCTGTTCCCCCATCCCTGCAGTCAGTTTGGGATCATCCTCAGGTGAAACACAGGGCCAGGGAAAACATGGGAATGGTCCAGCTCGTTTGAAAGTCCCCAAACCTGCCCAGTTCCTGCCTCTGCCCCAGGAAGCCTCGGTGGGAGGCAGGAATTCACTTTCCTGACTGGAGAAACCAAGCTGGAAACCCCCTTTGAGCTGTTTCAGATCCACTTCCGAGGCAAATCTTAGAATTCCTGAGTCACTGAGGCTGGAAAACCCAAAAACCCCCAAATGGACCCAAATCCCACCTGGGACCCCCAAAATCCACCCAAAACACACCAAAAATGGGCCCAAAATCACCCAAAATGGACCCAAATCTCACCTGGGACCCCCACAATCCACCCCAAACCCACCAAAAATTGACCCCAAATCCCCCAAATTCCACCCGAAATGGACCCAAAACCCACCAAATGGACCCAAATCCCACCTATGGATCCAGCCCATGGATCCCCCCTGTGCCCGATGCCCCCCTTGGCACTGAGTGCCACATCCTGTCATTCCATGGACACCTCCAGGGCTGGGCACTCCAAACCTCCCTGGGCAGCCCCTGCCAAGGCCTCACCACCCTTTCCAGGGGGAAATTCCTCCTCATGTCCCACCTGAGCCTCCCCTGGCACAGCTGGAGGCCGTTCCCTCTCCTCCTGTCCCTTGTTCCCTGGGAGCAGAGCACAACCCCCCCCCGGCTCCAACCTCCTTCCAGGGAATTTTAGGGATCCAGAAGGTCCCCCCTGAGCCTCCTTTTCTCCAGGCTGAGCCCCCCCAGCTCCCTCAGCTGCTCCTGCTGCTCCAGCCCCTTCCCAGCTCCATTCTCCAGCTTCTCCATGTCCTTATCCTGAGAACTTCCCCCAGAATTCCAGGTGTGACCCCCCCAGTGCCAGCACAGGGGACAATCCCTGCCCTGCTCCTACCACACTATTTCGGACACAAACCACGTGCCACTGGCTTTCCTGGCCCCCCAGGAAACCTGGGAATCACCATTCCCACAGGCACATCCCCCAGGCTCTGCAAAGCTGCAATTCCACGTTGGAAATCCTTTGGAACAGGAGCCGCCTGGAAAAGCGAAGCCTCCATTAAATTTGAGGCCCAAATTCAGCTCAAACAAAGACATTTGTCCCATATTTTCCCTGAAGCCACAAACCCCACCAGGACAGGCCTCATCCTCGGGACACTCCTCAAGCAACAGCACCTTTTGCAAGTCTTTTCCCTGTTTTTTCCCTTTATTTTTGGACTCTGAGCCTACAGAATTCCTGCTGCCTTCCCTGTTCCATGTCCTTGCAGCAGGAGGGTCTGGGATCCCACAGGACATCTCTGCCCTTCCTTCCAGACTTAGAAATGCTCCTAAACAACCTGGTGGGTGTTCAGGGCAAGTCTTTTCCCTGTTTTTTCCACTCATTTTGGGAATCTTCACCTACTGAATTCCTGCTGCCTTCCCTGTTCCATGTCCTTGCAGCAGGAGAGGCTGGGATCCCACAGGACATCTCTGCCCTTCCTTCCAGGCTTAGAAAAGCTCCCAACCAACCTGGTGGGATTGCAGGACAAGTCTTTCCCTGTTTTTCCCCTTGTTTTTGGAATCTACACCTACTGAATTCCCACCTGCCTTCCCTGCTTCATCCCCTCCCTCCTGCAGCAGGAGGGGCTGGAATCCCACAGGACATCTCTGCCCTTCCTTCCAGGATCAGAAAAGCTCTGAACCAACCTGGTGGGAATGCAGGGCAAGTCTTTTCCTTATTCTTTTCCTGATTTTTGGACTCTGCAGCTACAGAATTCCCGCCTGCCTTCCCTGCCCCATCCCCGCACTCTTGCAGCAGGAGGGTCTGGGATCCCACAGGACATTTCTGTCCTTCCTTCCAGGCTTAGAAAAGCTCCCAACCAACCTGGTAGGAGTTCAGGGCAAGTCTTTTCCCTGTATCTCTCCTGATTTTTGGACTCTGAGTCTACAGAATTCCTGTTGCCTTCCCTGCTCAGTGTCCTCCCTCCTGCAGCAGGAGGGTCTGGGATCCCACGGGACATCTCTGCCCTTCCTTCCAGGCTCAGAAAAGCTCCCAATCAACCCGATGGGGTTGCAGGGCAAGTCTTTTCCCTGGTTTTTCCACTCATTTTTGGAATCTACACCTACAGAATTCCTGCTGCCTTCCCTGTTCCATGTCCTCACTCCTGCAGCAGGAGGGTCTAGGATCCCACGGGACATCTCTGCCCTTCCTTCCAGGCTCAGAAAAGCTCCCAATCAAC
>NW_020897840.1:0-5975 GCF_003984885.1 Neopelma chrysocephalum | reverse complement strand
CCACAGGACATCTCTGCCCTTCCTTCCAGGCTCAGAAAAGCTCCCAACCAACCTGGTGGGAGTTCAGGGCAAGTCTTTTCCCTGTTTTTTCCACTCATTTTTGGACTCTGAGCCTACAGAATTCCCGCCTGCCTTCCCTGCTCCATGTCCTTGCAGCAGGAGGGTCTGGGATCCCACGGGATGTCTCTGCCCTTCCTTCCAGGCTCAGAAAAGCTCCCAAACAACCTGGTGGGATTGCAGGACAAGTCTTTTCCCTGTTTTTCCCCTCATTTTGGGAATCTGCACCTATAGAATTCCCGCCTGCCTTCCCTGCTCCGTGTCCTCGCTCCTGCAGCAGGAGGGTCTGGGATCCCACAGGACATCTCTGCCCTTCCTTCCAGGATCAGAAAAGCTCTGAACCAACCTGGTGGGAGTTCAGGACAAGTCTTTTCCTTATTCCTTTCCTAATTTTTGGACTCTGAACCCACCAAACTCCTGCCTGCCAGCGTTTCCCTGCTCTCCAAGTGCTCTTCCCCTCCGGAGCCTGGCGGGAATTTCTCCCCCACATCATCAATCCCACCAACCTCCCCCTCCCCTCCAGCCCAGGAGAGAGGGAAAAAACAGAAAAAAAAACCCCTAAAAATAACGTTTTCTCCATCAAGCACTTGAAAGAGCCCAGATCACCTACAAGTATTTTTATGGAGGGGGGTTTTGTTCCCGTTCTGAACCGTAAATATTGATGTTTTCCAGGTGCCGGCTCCTCAGCTGGAGAGAAATCCCTGGTTTGGAGCAGCTGGAAGGGCAGGTGTGGGGCACTGGAGCTGGGAAGGGAAGGGGGAGAGCCCAACAGCTGCTCCACTGGCAGCAACTGGAAGCAATTCCAGCCCTGATGGAGACGGGTTGTTGTTAAAGGGCCCCGGAATTCCGCCGGCCTGGAGCGGATCCGCCTCCAGGAGCGATTCCTGCACAAAGGATTTCGGGGATTAAATGAAGGGAGACGTTTTGGGGCAGGGAAGGGACAGGAAAGGGCTTTGGAGAGGGGTTGGTGGGTCAAAGGGGGGGTTTGGACACACAGGAGCTGCTCCATCCATGGGGTGAGACTGGGAGAGCTCCACAAGGCACAGGAATCCCGGGATGAGGCAAGAAAGCAGGGAAGGGGTTGTATCCACCTGGAGTTTGAGGAGGGATTCGGACAGGGAAGTCAGTTGAGGGCAGAGGAATCCCTGGAGCTGGGATGAGGCAGGAGCAGAGGCATCTCCTTGGAAAAGGCCACTGGAGAGGCTGGAACTGTCACAGAAGACACGGAAAATGGGGGAGAATCCATGGGAAAAGGGTGGGATCCATGGGAAAAGGAGTGGAATCCATGGGAAAAGGGGTGGAATCCATGGGAAAAGGGGTGGAATCAGTAGCAAGGATGGATGGATGGATGGATGGAGGAGCAGGAGCTGGGAATGAGGGAAAAGGAGGGATCAGAGCTGGAAGGATGCAGGGATGGATGCAGGGATGGATGGATGGATGGATGGAGGAGCAGGAGCTGGGAGTGAGGGAAAAGCAGGAATCAGATCTGAGAGGATGGATGGACAGATGGATGGATGGGTGGATGGATGGGTGAATGGAGGAGCAGGAGCTGGGAATGAGGGAAAAGGAGGAATCAGAGCTGGAAGGATGCAGGGATGGATGGATGGATGGAGGGATGGAGGAACAGGAACTGGGAATGAGGGAAAAGGAGGGATTAGAGCTGGAAGGATGGATGGATGGATGGATGGGTGGGTGGATGGATGGATGGGTGGATGGATGGATGAGTGGATGGATGGATGAAGGGATGGATGGACGGATGCAGGGATGGATGGATGGGTGGATGGAGGAGCAGGAGCTGGGAATGAGGCAAAAGGAGGGATCAGAGCTGGAAGGATGCAGGGATGGATGGATGGATGGATGGATGGATGGATGGATGGGTGGAGGAGCAGGAGCTGGGAATGAGGGAAAAGGAGGGATCAGAGCTGGAAAGATGAAGGGATGGATGGATGGATGGATGGAGGAGTAGGAGCTGGGAATGAGGGAAAAAGAGGGATCAGAGCTGAGAGGATGCAGGGCTGGATGGATGGATGGATGGAGGAGGAGGAGCTAGGAATGAGGGAAAAGGAGGGATCAGAGCTGAGAGGATGGATGGATGGATGGATGGATGGATGGATGGATGGAGGAACAGGAGCAGGGAATCTGGGAATGAGGGAAAAGGAGGGATCGGAGCTGGAAGGATGCAGGGATGGATGCAGGACTGGATGGAGGAGCAGGAGCTGGGAGTGAGGGAAAATGAGGGATCAGAGCTGAAGGATGGGTGGATGAGTGGATGGATGGAGGAGCAGGAGCTGGGAATGAGGCAAAAGGAGGGATCAGAGCTGGAAGGATGCAGAGATGGATGAATGGATGGATGGATGGATGGATGGGTGGATGGATGGATGAAGGGATGGATGGACGGATGCAGGGATGGATGGATGGGTGGATGGAGGAGCAGGAGCTGGGAATGAGGGAAAAGGAGGGATCAGAGCTGGAAGGATGCAGGGATTGGTGGATGGATGGATGGATGGATGGATGGATGGATGGATGGATGGAGGGAGGGATGGATGGAGGGATGGATGGATGGAGGAGCAGGAGCTGGGAATGAGGGAAAAGCAGGGCTCCAAGCTGGAAGGATGCAGGGCTGGATGGAGGAGCAGGAGCTGGGAATGAGCCAAGGGAGAGGCAGCAATTCCAGCTCGAGGAGCTCTGGAGTGGCCTCTTCTCCCGGTGCTTGAAATCCTCCCACTGACTTCCTGAGCTCTCCTGGGAAAACAGCCCGTGGGAGGGATGGAGTGGAGAAGGTGGAAGCCTGGGATGACTTTGAAGGAGTCTGTGTGTGTTTAACCCCAAAGATCCCAAATTAAATATTTAGGGATCCCTCTGGAAGGCTTTGGACTGGTTTGGGTTGGAAGAGCCCTTAAATCCCACCCAGTTCCCTCCAGGAACAACTTCCAGCATCCCAGGCCTTGGACACTGCCAGGGATGAGCAGCCCCAGCTTTAAACCCGGGCTGGACTGGAGCAGAAATATTCCCAAGTTGTCCCAGGGAACTTCCAGTTAATATTCCAGTTGGCAAAGCCTGTGCTGGGCAGGATCAGATTCCTGCTTTTCCTTCAGGACATCGCTCCAGAGGGAATTCAGGAGGGACAAATTCCTCTGGAGCACATCCCTGTCTCCAGAGCTGTTCCCTGTGCCTTGTGCTCCCTCAGGATTGGGATGGTGATCCCAGAAAGCCACATATTCCATGTGGGATTCCCACTTTGGATGCCTCCATTGGCTGCTGGCATCATGGAGACCTTCCCAGAGGGTTGGTTCCGATGCTTCCATGTGGAATTTGGATGGTTCCAACCCCTCCAGTGGCCTTTTCCAAGGAGATGGACCTGCTGCTTCTCCTCCTGCCTCATCCAAGCTCCAGGAATTCAACTGAGTTCCCAGTTTTTTCTATAAATCCAACAAACAACCCGAATTGTTCCCCAAAATCCCCAGCTTTTCACCTGGAATTTAAAACAGGTGATAAGCAGGAGAGGCTGGGAATGACTTGGAATTCCAGGTGTGAAGGGTTCTCCCTCTCCAGTGGGATTTGTGCCTGCCCAGCTGGAAGCTTTTCCAAGGATCCGGTTTTGATCAGCTCCTCTGATTTCCTTGACAGATGTGGGGGAAACAAAAACCCCTAAAACAATTCCCAGTTTTTCCCTCCGAGCCAGAACTGAAGGAGGAAAAATCTCCAGCTCCCAATAAATATTTGACACGGAGAAAAAACTCTGGATTTTTGGGATTGCTGTGGAAAAAACAAAGGAAAATGAGGACCATTGTCCCTCCTTCAGAATTCCTTTTTTTCCCACCCTGGGAGGGAGCAGCAGGGTCGGGAATCCACTTCCAGGCTGGATTGGATGGTTCCCCTCAGTAGGAACTTTTCCCTGACTTTTCCCTTTCCAGTAGGGCTTTTCCCTGACTCCCAGATCCACAACCCCAAGGAATTTTTCTTCCCTAATAACCAGCCCTGGCCCGTTCCAAGGGGAAAAACGGATCCAAGGAAGATGGTCCTGGAATATCTGCTCCTGCTCGTTCTGGGATTTCCTACAAACCCCAAATATTCCCCTAAAGTTTTATATCAGGGAGCGGCTCCAACCTGGTTGGTTTTCCCACAAAAAAAATGGGATTAAAACACAGGAGTGAATTCCTGGGATGCTGAATAATAAATGGGATAAAATAAGCTTGGAATGGAGGGTTGGAGGGACTCTTGGGACAGCCCAGGATCCATGTCCTGGTGGGAATATGGGACACTCCCCTCAATCCTTTCCCCACCAACATTTGGTTTCCTGTTGATTTTGAGGGAAGAGTTTGGTCCCTTCCAACCCAAACCATCCCAGGATTCTGTTGGAGAGAGGGAAAGCCATTCCTGCAAGACACAATACCTTGGGAATGTTGGGATTATCCTGCCCTGGCAACAGCAGAGAAATCCTGGATCTGGTTGTGTCTGAAATGGGAATTTGGAGCTTGGAGGACAATTTTTATTTTGGAAGGTGGGTTGGGCTCACCCCCAGATTCCAGTAAAAATTCTCTGGGAGCAGGAAAGGAGATCAGGGATCCATATTTCCTTGGAAATATGGGACACTCCCCTCATTCCTTCCCTCACCAACCTTTGGTTTCCTGTTGAATTTGAGGGAAGAGTTTGGTCCCTTCCAACCCAAACCATCCCATGATTCCAGTTGTATCTGAAATGGGAATTTGGAGCTTGGAGGAAAAACTTCCATTTTTGTTTTGGAAGGTGTTTTGGGCTCACCTCCAGACTCCAGCAAAAAACTCCCTGGGAGCAGGAAAGGGTGACAGGGGTTTGGATCCATGTCCTGTTGGGAATATGGGAATATCCTTCCCCCAACATTTGGTTTCCTGTTGATTTTGAGGGAGAAGTTTGGTCCCTTCCAAACCAAACCATCCCACGATTCCGGGACTGCTGGAGAGAGGGAAAGCCATTCCTGCAAGATACAGTTCCTTGGGAATGTTGGGATTATCCTGCCCTGGCAACAACAGAGAAATCCTGGATCCAGTTGTATCTGAAACGGGAATTTGGAGCTTGGAGGACAATTTTTATTTTGGAAGGTGGGTTGGGTTCAATCCCAGATTCCAGTAAAAAAACTTCCTGGGAGCAGGAAAGGGGATCAGGGATTCATATTTCCTTGGGAATATGGGACACTCCCCTCATTCCTTCCCCCACCAACATTTAGTTTCCTGCTGATTTTGAGGGAAGAGTTTGGTCCCTTCCCGGCCATTCCCTATTTTCCTGTGGCACTGCAGGTTCTTCCCTGCCCAAGGAATGGCAAAGAGGCCAAATCCCTGCAGGAACACCCCTGGAAGTGTCAGGAATCCCCCAAAAAAGCCCCAACCTGACAATGTCCAGCAAAAAAAGGGGGTTTTGGGGGCTATTTTTTCCCAGCTCCAAAGAACTCCCTGTTGGGTTTTTTTTTCCCCCTCCAGAAGCTTTGGCCCAATAAAAACCCGAGGGAAAAGCCAGGAGCTTTTCCAGGAGCTGGAAAACAGCGGCACAGGAAAGCCAGAGGGGTCCTGCACATCCCAAAATAGACTCATGGAACCGTTAAGGTCGGAAAATCCGAGATCATCCCGTTCCAACCTTTCGGCTTCCTGAGGGAACTTTCCATGAGGGAGCTGCTGGTGGAGACCCTGCAGAGGGAGGAGAAGGAACCTCTTCCCTCCCTCCACTGCCAGGAATTTTCCCTGGAATGCCTGGGCTGTCCAGGCACCGTGGGAGCAGCAGGAACCTGGACCTTTCCCTCCTGGAATGAGCTCCAGGAGCCTCCGACCGAGTGTGTTCTGCTCCACTGGAGTTTTCCAGAAGCTGATCCCACGTTTTCCCCTCCAGGCACCTCCTGGTCCTTTATAACCCATGGATGGTGCCTGAAGAAACCATGGTGAGCCTTACAA
>NW_020897839.1:1328483-1328991 GCF_003984885.1 Neopelma chrysocephalum | reverse complement strand
AGAACCCGTGATCTGAAGGAGCTGGACCCTTCTCACAAGACCTGTTAAAGTTCTACCTCATGGATTAAGCCTGACTCCAGCAGAAATCAGAAAGGACTTTTTGAGATGATTGTATCAGATCATGTCTAAACCCCTGTAATCCCTCTATCTCTCATGTAATCCTACTAGGAAAAAAATTAACTATTTGGAAACTACAGCAAAAATTTGTGCAACTCCCCAATTAACATAGCCAGTCCCCTTCATTAACACGTCCAGCTAGAGATGCCTTTAAATTGTGTTCTCGTGCCCAATAAAGTATTCCAGTTCCCCCATGACTGGGATCGGTTTAGCTTTTATTTTACAGACCACCACTGCACCCCCCCCCCAAATCCATACAAATGAAGATTCCTCCCAGGGAAAAGGTTCCAGCACAGAAAGCTCTGGCTGACCAAGGAGTGCCCAGGCTACGCCATCAACTGCAGCTCAAAACCAAAGCTCCCAGGCTTTCTGTCCTGGGCAAAGGGCTGCT
>NW_020897839.1:1328046-1328473 GCF_003984885.1 Neopelma chrysocephalum | reverse complement strand
CTCAAAACCAAAGCTCCCAGGCTTTCTGTCCTGGGCAAAGGGCTGCTGATCCCTTTGGTCAGCCCCGGGCCACCGGTGCGGGCCCCCCCTGCCCCAAAACCCATCCAAATGAAGATTCCTCCCAGGGAAAAGGGGTCAGCACAGAAAGCTCTGGCTCTCCAAGTAGTGCCTAGGCTGCGCCACCAACTGCACCTCAAAACCAAAGCTCCCAGGCTTTCTGTCCTGGGCAAAGGGCTGCTGATCCCTTTGGTCAGCCCTGGGCCGCGACTGTCGGACCCCCCACCCCAAAACCCATACAAATGAAGATTCCTCCCAGGGAAAATGTTCCAACACAGAAAGCTCTGGCTGCCCAAGGAGTGCCCAGGCTACGCCACAAACTCCACCTCAAAGCCAAAGCTCCCAGGCTTTCTGTCCTGGGCAAAGGGCT
>NW_020897839.1:1320704-1328036 GCF_003984885.1 Neopelma chrysocephalum | reverse complement strand
CACCTCAAAGCCAAAGCTCCCAGGCTTTCTGTCCTGGGCAAAGGGCTGCTCATCCCTTTGGTCAGCCCCAGGACGCCATTGCCGGCCCCCCCCCGCCCCAAAACCCATACAAATGAAGATTCCTCCCAGGGAAAATGTTCCAGCACAGAAAGCTCTGGCTGCCCACGGAGTGCCCAGGCTGCGCTAACAACTGCACCCAAAAGCCAAAGCTCCCAGGCTTTCTGTCCTGGGCAAAGGGCTGCTGATCCCTTTGGTCAGCCCCGGGATGCCGTTGCCGGCCTCTCCAACCCAAAACCCATACAAATAAAGATTCCTCCCAGGGAAAAGGGGACAACACAGAAAGCTCTGGCTGCCCACGGAGTGCCCAGGCTGTGCCACCAACTGCAGATCAAAACCAAAGTTCCCAGGCTTTCTGTCCTGGGCAAAGGGCTGCTGATCCCTTTGGTCAGCCTCGGGGCTGCCGCTGCTGGCCCCCCTGCCCCAAAACCCATAGAAATGAAGATTCCTCCCAGGGATAACCGGCCAGCGCAGAAAGCTCCGGCTGCCCAGGGAGTGTCCAGGCTGTGCCACCAACTGCACCCAAAAACCAAAGCTCCCAGGCTTTCTGTCCTGGGCAAAGGGCTGCTGATCCCTTTGGTCAGCCCTGGGCCGCCGGTGCCGGCCCCCCCCGCCCCAAAACCCATCCAAATGAAGATTCCTCCCAGGGAGAAGGGGCCAGCACAGAAAGTTCTGCCTGCCTGTTGCGGCACGTGACCCCTGGTTCTTATATAATAAGGAAAGCATGATACGCTCCCTGTTAGATGGTGAACAAAGAGCTTTATTCGAACAATGCGCGCTCTTTTATACCCTGATCCCACGTGACTCTTAACCAATAGGAGTGTCTGTCTCTGCGCATGTCCCCTGCCTTCGGTGCCTTCCTGTTGCACCTCGGGACATGTTCCCTACATCTCCCCCCTCCTAATTGTATGAAAAGGTCACGAAAACATTACAAAAACAACAGTTCAAACAATTAGAACAGTACATTATAAACTACCAAAGCTTGCAATGATCCAGCATACTGCTTGCCTCGGCCTCTTTTAGTCCTATTGTGAACCTTTTAATACTCTCTTATATTTCTAAAGGGTAGTGCAACTTGGAGAAATAACTTTATTCATCTATAGGCCCTGGCCTAACCGTGCAAACTTCTAAGCTTTATTAACCTGAGGGTTTTAAATAACTGGGGAGTACAACTTTATTAAGAAACAGGCTAAGCTTAGCAGAACTACATTCTCTTAAATGACCCTGTGGCGGAGGTATTGTTATTTGTTGGGTGTTTTAGTGTTTCAATATTTATCCAGACATACAACACTCTTGTGCATTCATTCTCTCATTCGCTTTGACGGCCATCAACTCACGCATCACACACACACATTCATGGGGTTTTATAAACTGTTTTTTGCCACACTGGTTGTCCTTAATGTAAACCTTAAACATTAACATAATTTTCTTACACTTCTGTGTTACTCTGGTTCTTGCTGATGTGATTTTGTACCTTGTGGGGTGTAACAGACCTGGAAGGGGTTCATTTTAACTCTTTTTCTTCAGACTCACCAGCGTAGCCTCTCTCCCAAATCAGATTTAGTGGTTCTGTCCACTGCCCAGATATCAATTCCCTTACCATGACCGATGTTTTGGGAGAGGCACACTAGCCTGGGGTTTGTGTTACCTTTCATACTCACATGTTTCCAGCTTGTCACAATTTGAAAATTAATACATACTTGGCTTTTCACAGATATTCTTTTAGCTATACAGATTCTCTCCCCCCTTTTTTGTTTAGTTGACACTGTTTTGATGTGTTGTGTGCTCTTTGTATAATTACCTTTGTAATGAGTGAGTGTGGAATACTTGTGACATGAGAATTTTCCTATTTGATAGGAGATATAGCTGCTTTACTGTGAATATTATGGACCAAGAGTTGCTGGGCAACTAAGCCAGTGTCACACTTTTGGCCTTTTCTGCAGTGGGTGTTGTGGAGGTTACGTGGTGTGGTATATACCTACTGTTACATGTACATATTATAATATGTCCAGTTCAGAGATGTGTGTGACACCTGTTTGCTCAATCTCATTTGCAATTAACCATGTGGCGTTAACGCGTTCTGAGATGGCATTGTTGTGATTTTTTGACAGTTTGGGCATGACATGATGGAGTCTTGAGCTGATTGAATGTTATTTGAATTGTGTTTAAGGAACTTGCGTTCTGATGGAAAAATTAACTAGACAATTTCGCTTGCCTCAAGACCTCAGATATGATGTTAAACGTTGTTATTTTGTCAGTCTCCTAGTTCTTTGTCAGTTGTTGGCCCTTACCTGTCATTGTGTTACCTTGTGTGCATTGCATGAATATCAAAACCTTCTATAATTCACAAGAAACCAAATAGAACGCATTTCAATTAACAAGTAAATGCTAGGATATCTCAAATAAACAAACCTTCAAGATGGGGTATTAACTTGAAATATAACAGAAATCAGTTACAACATTAAAAGATCGCTTAGTAAACTTTCCCATGACGATACAGACGAGGTCATCTCCAGAACCTGCACAGTTGTGGTTCGTGGTCTGCATCTGTCCTTCCCTTGTTTTGTAGCAGGATTTTACCTGAGTTATTACAGCCTTTTATGCCGTTCCCAGATGCAGATGTGGAGGCCCTGAAGCCTTTCACTGGTCCGTGTTTGCATCTGGCTTTTGAAGGTAGATTAGTGATCTTTACTCACAACCTGTGTTTTGAGAGATGCATGAAAGTTTTACCATGAAAGCTTGCTAAGGCAGCTCGGAACCTTGCGTCCTCAGCTGGCATCCTATCCAAATTGTCCTTCGTAGCTGGCATGTAGATGATGGTAGTGGCAGGGTCCTCTCCTTCCAGTTGCTGCAGTCTTCGTCTGCCTTTAATGACAAGCTTTGCATACATCTCATTAACAGTCCACACAGTGTTAGATGGTATGTGGGGCAAAATTAGCCACTTTAGAAGTTGCAGTGGGTCTTTTTCAGTCTGATCCCACAGTAACAAGGCTGCTAATAGTTGATACCTGCTGGGAATGAAGGCTAGGCAGATTTGCAGTTCAGGATTTCTCCTTCTGCCTATCCCTCTCTCTAATGCCTTGGTACGAATGCCTAACACCCTTTTGGCCTCTGGTATCAGTAGCCTGTTAGACATTGGACTGGAGTCTCCCTTTGGCAGCTGAAGCAGAGGGTGTAGCTCCTCTCTGGTTATGCCTAAAATAGGCCTTAACCACTTCATGGCCCCCTGAAGCTTTTGCAACTCGTGTAAATATAAAGTGTTTTTTACCTTGAGCTGCAGCAGCTGTGGAGAATCTTTTCGCTGCATGAATTCCTGTCCAAGGAAAGTCCAGGGTAATGGTTGCTGAATTTTCTCCGCTGCAAGCTGTAACCCTGCATCTTGGACAGTTTTGATTAGAGCAGTAAGAGTAAATGGCAGTTCATTTCCTGTGGCCATGCTCATTGGTATGTTACCTGTATAAGGATGTATCGTGGTTGTTTGATACCTTGTTGGGCTATTTTGCATCCCCTGAGGAGAGACAGCCCAGCAATATCCTTGCATGGGCCGTGCATTTTTCAAGGCCATGATGGGACAGGCAAGCCTTGGCACATCCTCGGGGTGTAGGAAGGTGGTAGAGGAACAAATCTTTGAATCAGTTACCAATAGCGGCCAACTCGTTGGGAGCACATTGGGTGAAGGCAGTCCATGCTGCGGTGCTCCTACATGCTTTATGACTGCACTTACTGCTTTTGAGTTTGGCAGCATTCTCCACCTGTCACCTTTCTTGGGTGTGCAGTATATAGGGGCATTGTCTGGGCTGTTTGTTGCCACTTTGGGGCTCGATTCAAGCTGCTCCCTCTCTGGCACATGAAAACCGGTGACACAGAGGGCAGCAAGCAGCGCAGCAACAAGCAGTGCGATGCTGGCAGCAAGGCATCTGTTTTGCCCTCGGCACCCTGGGTGTAACTCAGCCCATTCCTTGCCATTAGAGTATTTTGGGGCATTGCTGCAAAGGGGTCTCCAGATATAATCCCCTTGAAAGCGGTCAGTGCTACTGCACCTGACACCACTTGCTCTAAGTCTGGCCTCTTCTCGTATTCCTAGCTGGGCTTCTAGGGCCGCAGCTAGAGAGACAGACTGGTGCTGCTCAGAGTCAAATCCTCGGTAAGGTTGAACCAGCTCAGCAGTGCCGTAGTCAACCCCTCCAGAGAGGGTTTGCAAAGCTTTTTCACAGCTTGTGTTCACCTTATCAGAAGCCAACTGTTTATACAGCATCCCTCTGGCTTCATTGTATTCAATTTGCTTGTGTAAAGCAGTCCGCAGCCGATTTAAATGTTGTGGGTTTGGCTCAGCACAACTTTGTAACACTTTTGTGCTGGGCAGGTTGCTGTTTTGGTCTGTGGTGAGAAGCCTTCTCATGGCTCTCAGCGCCTGTTTGATTGTCACTTTGTATTTTTCTCAGGGGTGATTTAATTGGCCACCTGCTGTGCTGTTTCTTCCTTCTCCAGTCAATGGATTTATTGTTATGTCAGTTGGGGTGTTTGCTGTGTTTTTGGCACAATTCTCCCGAAAGTCAGAAAGGCAGTGCACATGTTCTGTGTCACGTGAGGTGGAAAAATGGATGGAATTCAATGCCTCCGAATACCCGAAGGCATTATTTAGGGATATGCCACTATCTCTTACCAAATGCCTCAGCCTCTGAGCAGCTCCATGCAGGAGCTCAGGCTGAGGGGTGTGGCTTTGGCTAAATTCATTTGAGTATGTCCGATTATTCTCCAGGCTACTCGTTCGAATTGCCTCATCCCTGTTTTGTTTCCACTTGTTATCTGACTTTCCCCCATTTGCCTCCTCGCTTCTTCCCGACGGAACTACTGCTAGTCCCTCCTCCTTTTCCCCCCATTTCCCCCTCCCCGCGGCTGCGGCAGCCTCGGTTCCTGGTGAGGGGGTGTGGGCGGGTGTCGGAGGCAGTGAGGGGGTGGGGCTACCTCCCCCCTCGCGCCTATGGGTGGAGCGGGGCAGGGTTTGGGATGGAAGAGAAGAGTCCGGGTCTCACCCACGTGGGGGGCAAGATGGCGGCGGCCAGGGGAACACACGTGGCCGATCATCTGCAGGGATTAGGGGTAAGTAAACTGGATTATTACCCCCATCTCTGTGCCAGGGTTCCTTGCAAAGGTCCCATAGGCTGGGATTTTGCATCTGGGGTCCCGGTCCCTCCCAGCTGCTCGTGTTTCCTTGGCTGTTGGGTCCCGATAGTGAGTTGGGATTGCAACCAGCTGTCCCTCCCCCCTGCTGCATGCTTATGGGCTGTGCTGTTGCTAGCAGTGTAGCGAGGAGAGGGGTGTGTGGGTTACTTGTTTCGTTTTGCTGGTGGCTGTGGCTTAAAATGTGTCCCAATTTCTTATGTGTATCTTTGCGAGTTAGCAATTGTGTTTTAAAAGTGTTTCAATGTGTTGTGGCGTTTCCAAGGCGACAGAGTTTTGTTACCTTGGTCCGGCGGCTGTGGTAGATGTTTCTTTGTTCGGCTGCTGTTACTTTCGGTTTCTGAGTTGGCTGCTTCTGTGCCGCTTTTTTCCTCCCGGCATCCTGGCGGGGGTTTGCTCAGGTCCCGGGGCTCCGGCGCGGCTGCTAATGGCGGCGGCAGGGCTCTGCGGCGCTGGCTGCGCGGGCTGCTGCGGCGGCGGCGCGGGGTCCTTTCTGGCGCGGGCGGCTGCGGTGGGGGGGGTGCTCTCGGCGCGGCGCGGCGGCGAAAGCGGCAACAGGTTCTCCGTGGGTTCGCGGTGGCTTTCAGCGGTTTTTCCCCGATTCTAAG
This sequence comes from Neopelma chrysocephalum, assembly GCF_003984885.1. Taxonomy (NCBI): domain Eukaryota; kingdom Metazoa; phylum Chordata; class Aves; order Passeriformes; family Pipridae; genus Neopelma; species Neopelma chrysocephalum. The sequence goes on along the minus strand of NW_020897839.1, from coordinate 1,322,190 downwards.
GGTCGGCACGGTCCTTACAGACGGCCGGGGGTCGGTGGGGAGCGACTCCGGAGGTCCCATGGATCGCTAGGCGATGCGGGCTCCCGGAGCTGCGGGCGTTCGGTGTGGCTTCCCCTGTCTCGCGCGGCTTCTGGGCAGGGCGTGGGGCTGGTGGAAGGGGCAGCGAACACTTGCAGGGGCGGCGGGCGGCATGGGCGGTGGTGAGGCGGTGCTGGCTCGGTTCGTCGGGTAGACCCGGCGCGACCGTTAATAGGTCCCTGCGGTGGGGGGGCAGGGCGGCCAGCGCACGTGCGTGGCGTTTCCCCGGCAGCTGCAACTGGGGCTTTTTGCTGGTTTGCCAGGCACCAGGTGCCGGTCCCACAGCTGGCGGCAGTCTGAAGCGACGTGCGCGGGGGAGGGAGGGGGGCGGCGGGGTGGCAGACGTGGTCTTGGGGTTCCCGGGGCTCCGGGGTGGCGGCGTGGGGCAGCTCAGCTGCTTCTGCCTGGGTCTCCACTGCTTTTAGCCGCAGAGTTCCCAGAAGCAGCTCGCGAGATAAAGAACTGCAGCTCCGAGCCCCCTTTGGTGGGGGCTGGGGGCTGCAGGGCTAATAACTCACTCAGCTTCACTGTTTCGCTGTCCGCTCCCACCTGCTGGTCCCCGACTCCGGTCTCTGCTGTCCGCCGGTTGGTTTCTTTTTCTTCTTTCTTCCTGTTTTCTGTGCACTTTCTCTATACTTTTTCGAGCTCACTAAACTAGCTTTCCGTTTCTCATACACAACTGAGACAACGGTTTTACACACGTCTAAGTTTTTTCGGGTAAAACGTTCCCATCTCCTAGAATTGAGACGATACCGGAACGTACCGCTCTATTACCTGATTCAGGGTGTATAGTATCCCTAATTTAGGGTTCGGGCCCCAAGGATGGGCGCCATATGTAGCGGCACGTGGCCGCTGGTCATTATATAATAAAGAAACCATGATACGCTCCCTGTGAGATGGTAAACAAAGAACTTTATTCGACCAACAAAGGCTCTTTTATACCCCGATCCCACGTGACTCTTAACCAATAGGAGTGTCTGTCTCTGCGCATGTCCCCTGCGCGGTGCCTTCCTGTTGCACCTCCGGACATGTTCCCCACAACTGCCCACGGAGTGCCCAGGCTGCGCCACCAACTGCACCCAAAAGCCAAAGCTCCCAGGCTTTCTGTCCTGGGCAAAGGGCTGCTGATCCCTTTGGTCAGCCCCGGGATGCCGTTGCCGGCCCCCCCCCCCGCAAAACCCATAGAAATGAAGATCCCTCCCAGGGAAAATATTCCAGTACAGAAAGCTCTGGCTGACCAAGGAGTGCCCAGGCTGCGCCACTAACTGCAGCTCAAAAACAAAGCTCCGAGGCTTTCTGTCCTGGGCAAAGGGCTGCTGATCCCTTTGCTCAGCCCCGGGTGGCCGCTGACGGCCTCCCCTACCCCAAAACCCATCCAAATGAAGATTCCTCCCAGGGAAAATGTTCC
>NW_020897839.1:1311970-1320694 GCF_003984885.1 Neopelma chrysocephalum | reverse complement strand
TGAAGATTCCTCCCAGGGAAAATGTTCCAGCACAGAAAGCTCTGGCTCTCCACGTAGTGCCTAGGCTGCGCCAAGAACTGCACCTAAAAAAACCAAAACCTCCAAGTTTTCTGTCCTGGGCAAAGGGCTGCTGATCCCTTTGGTCAGACCCGGGACGATGGTGCCGGCCCCCCCTGCCCCAAAACCCATCCAAATGAAGATCCCTCCCAGGCAAAATGTTCCTGCACAGAAAGCTCTGGCTGCTTACGGAGTGCCCAGGCTGCGCCACCAACTGCACCCAAAAGCCAAAGCTCCCAGGCTTTCTGTCCTGGGCAAAGGGCTGCTGATCCTTGTAGGTCAGCCCCGGGGTCAATGCAGCTGGGCCCCCCCCCACAAAAAACCCATAGAAATGGAGATTTCTCCCAGGGAAAATGTTCCAGCACAGAAAGCTCTGGCTGCCCACGGAGTGCCAGGGCTGAGCCACCAACTGCACCCAAAAGCCATAGCTCCCAGGCTTTCTGTCCTGGGCAAAGGGCTGCTGATCCCTTTGTTCAGCCCCGGGCCGCCGGTGCTGGCCCCCCCCGCCCCAAAACCCATCCAAATGAAGATTCCTCCCAGGGAAAATGTTCCAGCACAGAAAGCTCTGGCTCTCCACATAGTGCCTAGGCTGCGCCAAGAACTGCACCTAAAAAAACCAAAACCTCCAGGTTTTCTGTCCTGGGCAAAGGGCTGCTGATCCCTTTGGTCAGACCTGGGACGATGGTGCCGGCCCCCCCTGCCCCAAAACCCATCCAAATGAAGATCCCTCCCAGGGAAAATGTTCCAACACAGAAAGCTCTGGCTGTCCAAGGAGTGCCCAGGCAGCGCCACCAACTGCACCTCAAAACCAAAGCTCCCAGGCTTTCTGTCCTGGGCAAAGGGCTGCTGATCACCTTGGTCAGCCCCGGGTCGCGGCTGCGGGACCCCCCACCCCAAAAACCAACCAAATGAAGATTCCTCCCAGGGAAAAGGGGACAGCACAGAAAGCTCTGGCTGCCCACGGAGTACCCGGGCTGAGCCACCAACTGCACCCAAAAGCCAAAGCTCTCAGGCTTTCTGTCCTGGGCAAAGGGCTGCTTAACCTCCTGGTCAGCCCCAGGGTCACGGCTGCTGGACCCCCCACCCCAAAAACCAACCAAATGAAGATTCCTCCCAGGGAAAAGGGGACAGCACAGAAAGCTCTGGCTGTCCACGGAGTGCAGAGGATGCACCACCAACTGCACCCAAAAGCCAAAGCTCCCAGGCTTTTTGTCTTGGGCAAAGGCCTGCTGATCCCTTTGGTCAGCCCCGGGACACCGGTTCCTGCCCCCCCCGCCCCAAAACCCATCCAAATGAAGATTCCTCCCAGGGAAAAGGGGCCAGCACCGAAAGCTCTGGCTGCCCACGGATTGCCCAGGCTGCGCCACCAACTGCACCCAAAAGCCAAAGCTCCCAGGCTTTTTTTCCTGGGCAAAGGGCTGCTGAGCCCTTTGGTCAGCCCCAGGCGGCAGGTGCTGGCGCCCCCCGCCCAATACCCATACAATTGAATTCCTCACGGGAAATTGTTCCAGCACAGAAAGCTCTGGCTTTCCATGGAGTGCCCAGGCTGCGCCACCAACTGCACCCAAAAGCAAAGCTCCCAGGCTTTCTGTCCTGGGCAAAGGGCTGCTGATCCCTTTGGTCAGCCCCGGGCCGCCGGTGCCGGCCCCCCCCGCCCCAAAACCCATCCAAATGAAGATTCCTCCCAGGGAAAATGTGTCAGCACAGAAAGCTCTGGCTGTCCCACGGAGTGCCTAGGTTTCGCCACCAACTGCACCCAAAAGCCAAAGCTCCCAGGCTTTCTGTCCTGGGCAAAGGGCTGCCTTTAGTGCCGGTCTGTAAAATAAAAGCTAGAAACGATCCCAATTGGGGGAAACTGGAATCCTTTATTGGGCACGAGAACACAATTTAAAGGCATCACTGGCTTCACATGTTAATGAAGGGGACTGGCTATGTTAATTGGGGAGTTGCACAAACTTTTGCTGTAGTTTCCAAATAGTTAATTTTTCTTCTAGTAGGATTACATGGGGGATAGAGGGATTACAGGGGTTTAGACATGATTTTAACAATCATCTCAAAAAGTCCTTTCTTAATTCTTCTTGGAGCCAGGTTTATTTCTCCGGGTTGCACATTAGCAGGTCTCAGGACAGGGGTCCAAACTTCTTGAATCACGAGGTGTTTGCCAGCCTTGTTTTCCAAGGTTTGTGATTCAGCTTCACCGAGCCTCCTTTTGCTGAGAGCTGGCTTTTGTCCCCTTCATCTCCCGCTTTTTTATTTTCTAACTGAAAAAGAAAGGCTCAGGAAAAACTTAGATTGATCATTTGTCGAATACAAGAGCGTAAACAAGGAAGACGTAACAAAATGCAAAGAAACACAACAATTCCGAAGAATGCTACAATAAGTATTTTCTTAAACCCTGCACCAATATTAAAGGCATCTAACCAATCAAACAAACTGCTGATTTCGCTTTCATTATTTTCCTTTAATTGATTTGCTAAAGTTTTCAACTTATCAATAGTTTTGTGAATCGGTTTAGAGTGAGCTAATAACAAATTTTGTAGCTGCATTTTAGAAGCAAAGGTATTCTTAAATGAATCTGACAAGAAACATTGCAGTCTTACTTTTAATACCACAAATGAAATTAATTTTAGCAAGGAGGCTCCTTTTTCAAGGCAATGTACAGTCTTTTATATACCTGAGATGGAAAGTATGATTATGCAAAGGCATTGTGTGTTGGAATAGTTTGGGCCACAAAGTTTGGCTTTATAAAGGCATGTGAAGGAACCGTAGCTCTTTTAAGGCTTTCTGCATATTGCTACGTAAATTATTTTCCTAAACTTAGCACTAACATTAAAAACCTTAAACTAATCAAAAAGACTATCAGACATTTTTGGATATAGAAAAGTAAACAAGGAACAAAATGCAAAAAGGAAAAATCTTAAACAATGCGAAATTAAATTACTCTGGATTAATATAAAGTTTGTTTAAACAACTCAACTTATTCCCATTAATTCTTATTAGAAATTACTCTTATAAAACTTTATTTAAGCTATCCTCTAAAGATCCTATTGCCTTATAAACGATTGATTTTGAACCAAACTTAATGATTTCAGGGTTGATGTGCTCCTGTTTTTTACCTGAAAGTGTTTTTTTAGTGTTTGTTTTTGAAAGTTTTTATTTAACCTAAAACATCTCTGCAAATGAAATTTTATTTAACTCAGGGTGATATGTTTTTTGTTTTTTATGTAAGGGTATTTGTGCATATGTGAGGCAATGTGCATTTGTGTATAAATCCAAACATATTAATTATTATGTATTCACATGCATGCATACATTCACACATTCATACTCGATGGCCATCGAACACACATCATACAGACATACGTTTGGGTTTCATTTTGCAGTGTCTTTTGGTTATGAACTGAGAAATTGGCATTTTTTGTTTCTCACCCTTAGATTAGTGATATAACTGTATGTTTTCTGTTTTGATGATAGTATAACCTCTAAAAACATAAACATATTTTGCTTCATGTTCAATTTAAATTTCCAATACATATAAACATTCCTATAGTTCAAGGATAAAATATATACTTCTTCTATTTTTAAGGTAAATATATGTTTTTCTGTGTTAATTTGGCTTTTAGACTTAAGGGAAAGTGTTATTGCAAAAACTTGAAAATTTTCAAAAATACAGCTATGCAAACATTTAAAAAACCTTTTGGCTATTAGCTATGGAAGGGTGTCTTCCTTCAGCAGAGGTTCTTTGCTTTCCCCCTTTTTTTTTTTTTGTTTTGTTTGTTTGTGGGGGGGGGACACAATCTCTCCCTTGGTGGTGTTTTGTTCGCCTTACTCACACTGTGAAACTGAAACAGGTTAATAAACAAAGGGGGGTTGCAAAAAATGACCAGTTCTTAGTTCAGGCTGCAAAGAAAAGGGAAAAAATCAAGGAAGGGGTTTTTACTGCTTTGCTTTGACTGCTGCTGAAGTCGGCAGGTTCGTGTCTGCCCTTCTCCGTTTCTCTCTGGGGTCACTCCGTTCCTGGGTTTCTCTCGTGATGTTGCCTCCGGGTCTCCGCTCGCTCCCTCCTTCGCCTCCGGTCCCGCTCGGGTTGTTTTCTCCCTCGGACTTCTCCTGGAGCCCCCCAGGGGTTCTGTGGGATCCTCTCCGCGGTCCCCGCTCCACAGCCCCGGTTTTTTGCGTACCTTGTGCGCTGCTTGTGTTTGTTTTTCCCGGTGCCTCTTTCGTTTGTGTGTTTCTGGGTTCCAGGTTTTTCCTGAGCTCTGACTGGTTCCCGCTCGGGTCCTGCTGCTGCTTCCGCCGGCGCGGGTCTCTCGGTCTCGTTGTTTGCTGGGGCGCCAGAGGTGGTGGTCCTTCCTCCGGGACCTGCTCCAGGGTGTTGACCCCGTGCCTCTGGCTGCCGCTTGGCTGCTGCTGCTGAGGGTGGTAGCGGGTGGCGATGCAGGAACTCGCCGAGGCAGCGCGGCTGTTTATTGGCACTGGCTCGCCCCCTGACCCTGCACAGGGTGGCTGCAGCGGCGGTGGCCACGGTTCTGTCCCACACGGCTCTCTCCGGGCAGCGTGGGTCGAGCTGCCATGTGCTTGTGCGCTCCGCTCGGCGGCTGGGGCCCGTCCCGGGCAGCAGCTGCTGAGGTTTTTTTGGGCGGTTGCTGAGTCCCACAAGCGCATATCAAGAAGGTTAGTAATGTTCAGTTCTGACATGTGACGCTGGGCCTACAGCAACGGATTCTGCAAGGGCTGTTCGTCGTGCTGCTTAAACTCGCGTTTTAAGATTAAATAAATGTGGTTTTGTTCTGAAGATATTTGAGTCCCTATTGTTCCCTACTTATAATGTTACAAAGTCTTTAAAATAATTACCTAATCCGGAGTTTGTAGTCAGCTTGCTACGGCAGGTCCCGCCCGCCGAGGACTATTTTCCGTGCACGTCTTCCGTCTCCTTTCAGTTCTGACTACGCACACACCACCGAAACACAAGGAGTGCTGCTTCCCTTGGTCCAGCCAGCCGATGGTCGATGAATCTTCTAAATGTTAGAAGGATCTCGGCCCCACGGTTGTGGCGACATTAGTGGCGGTCTGTAAAATAAAAGCTAGAAATGATCCCAGTTGGGGGAAACCGCAATCCTTTATTGGGCGCGAGAACACAATTTAAAGGCATCACTGGCTTCACATGTTAATGAAGGGGACTGGCTATGTTAATTGGGGAGTTGCACAAACTTTTGCTGTAGTTTCCAAATAGTTAATTTTTCTTCTGGTAGGATTACATGGGGGATAGAGGGATTACAGGGGTTTAGACATGATTTTAACAATCATCTCAAAAAGTCCTTTCTTAATTCTTCTTGGAGCCAGGTTTATATCTCTGGGTTGCACATTAGCAGGTCTCAGGACAGGGGTCCAAACTTCTTGAATCACGAGGTGTTTGCCAGCCTTGTTTTCCAAGGTTTGTGATTCAGCTTCACCGAGCCTCCTTTTGCTGAGAGCTGGCTTTTGTCCCCTTCACCCTTTGGTCAGCCCCGGGCCGCCGGTGCCGGCACCCCCCCGACCCAAAACCCATCCAAATGAAGATTCCTCCCAGGGAAAAGGGGTCAGCACAGAAAGCTCTGGCTGCCCACGGAGTGGCCAGGCTGCGCCACCAACTGCACCTTAAAGCCAAAGCTCCCAGGCTTTCTGTCCTGGGCAAAGGGCTGCTGATCCCTTTGGTCAGCCCCGGGTCGCTGGTGCCGGCACCCCCCACCCCAAAACCCATCCAAATGAAGATTCCTCCCAGGGAAAAGGGACCAGCACAGAAAACTCTGGCTACTGACGTAGTCTTGGGGAAGGGTTAAGGTTAGCGTTAGGGTTGGGTTTAGCACTGCAGGAGGGACCCGGCATTCCCGGGGCTCCCTCCGGGTCCCCCCGCGCCTCGTTCCGGTACCGCCAGGTTCACCCTTGTCCCGCAGCTCCTGCAGGTAGGACGCGGTCACGCCGTGCCACTCTAGCCCGCGCCGCTCCAGCCCGCGCCCCTCCAGCCCCCGCCGCGCCACTCCAGCCCCCGCCGCTCCAGCCCGCGCCATTTCGCTCCAGCCCCCTCCACGCCGCTCCAACCCCCTCCATTCCGTTCCAGCCCCCATCGCACCGCTCCAGCCCCCGCCGTCACCCCTCGCAGTGCTTCAGCCGCGCAGCCATCACCCGGCGCTGGGCGAGGCTTTTCCAGGTAGGGAGGCGCATCTGCCAGGAAGGGCAGGAACACAGCCCGCGTGTCCCGGCCCGGGAGGGGAGCTCTGACGGACTCCGGGGGGCTCTGGACACACCTCCCGGGCACCGTGGGGGACCTTTTGCGCCGGCGATTCCTGCCCTCAGTGAGCGGAGGAGCTGTGCGGGGAAAGGACTTCATCCATGTTAATTTAGGGAGTTAGACCTGCTGTTTCGTTGCTGGGCTCCCAAAGCAACCGACACCTTTTCCCCCAGGAAAGAAAGGCTCTAGCCTTTGTGAGTCAGGTGCAGTTTCGGCGCAGGGCTCCGGCAAGCTAACAAAACCCTTTCCACACATATAGAAAGTTTTCCCACCTGCACCTGACACCCAAAAGCTACAGGCTTTCTTTCCTGAAGGGAATGGCCCTCATTTTCTTACAAGTTACAATCCCAAATACAAATTCGAATACTAAATCCAACACCAACTATAATACCTGTTCTCATTAAGAATCCTTTTCTTCGTCAGGCTCTTCACCCATCCTGATTTGAAGTCAGAGATGCAAACCAGGTGTTTCTGCTCCCAGAGCCTGTAAACCCTCTGGGATTGGGCTCCCCCCTTTCCCCGGGGCCTCATGGGAAGGGAGGTGGGCACGGCTAGGGGTATATTAACCCCAGTCTTTGCTCAGGGGAGTCATCCAGCAGCCGGGCTTCAATGGGATAAGAGCTCTCCTGTTCTTTCATTGAATGGGAGTTCTCCAGCTATTCCTGCTTTATTGAAGCATCAGCTTTGGCATCCAAAGCAGCAGAGCTATGTATGGCAATGAAGAGGATTACACTCAAATGCAGGGGTTTTAAATTTAATAATTTTGTGTGCTGTTTTGGTAAGGTACTTTTGTAATTTGTTATCTTTTTTTCTTTTCCTTAGGAGCCTTGCATCTTTTGGGATCTCCAGATCATCTCAACTGCAGCTTGGCATTTTTTCACAAGTGTTATCTGGTCCCAAGGTGAAGCTACTCTGTGTTGAAGATGGCCACAGACACCCAGTTTTCCAAGTAGTCAGTGGGGGGTTACAGCCCAGAGAGGGAGTGAGGGCTGGGGTGCCAGCTTAGGAATTGCCAGGGGTGTTTTGAAGGTAGTGTGGGTGGAAAGCAGTGTCCAGGAGCCCCCTAAATGCCTGTGAAGGCACCCACTGACTTTTCAGATGTGCCACTTAAGTTTTCCTCTCGTTCACCCAGATATTCTGTGCAATTACAGCTGCAGTCTTTGGCTGCAGGCAGTGACCCTGGGTGGTTTGCCTAAAGAGAAGGGAGGCTCTTTCAGCTCTCTCCATCTATCTGGGTGACTTTGGTTAGGGTTTCTTTACCATGTTAGAGGGACAGGGTATAAAGCAGAGTTGAACAGAACAGAGGCCAGAGGAGCCCAGCAAGAAGGTGGGTCATCACCTGACATCAGCACAAAGATGTGGCTTTTGGCTCTACATTTACTTGATGTGTTAAGGATTTTCTTGGTTTGGTTTTTCTTTGTTTTCAGATGCAGAACCCTCGGCCCAGGAGGCTCTAGGCACCGGAGGGGAGGTGATCCGGGTGAGTACCGGTGAGCAAGGTGAGCATTGACTCCAGGACAGAAGTAGATGGTCTTCTACAGGTGTTGTGGTGAATGTGTGCACATGCTTTGTTTCTTGTGTTTTCCAGGGGGTCTGCCACCTTCTCACAGACAGTCCAGTGCTTCAGGGACCCTGCTGGTAAGAGGTCACTGTTGATGAGAGATAAGTAGGTAGGAGCTACCACAGGAAAGCCATCCTTCAGGTAGTATCTCAGTATGTACATTTGCCTTTGGTTTTTTACTTTGCAGAGAATGTGTGCAGCCTCAGAGGGCCGGAGCCTCCTGCCAATTAGGTTTGATGGTCTTCAGCTGTCCTCATCAGTAGTCCCCTAGTACTATGAGGCTCATCAATTAAGTCTTGACCTTTTCCAGTTACAGGTGCCATCTGGCCTGCCTTTGGCAAAGGAGGAGCTTTGAAGTTGAGTCGGGGAGGTAGTGAGGAGGTGCTGGGGTCTCCTGTACTTTCAGAAACACCACGTAACTTTTTTTCTCACTCACCCAGGTACAGCACACGGTGACGGCAGCAGCCTCTGACCACAGAGAGCAGCACACTCTTGGGCAGTATCTCAATACTCGCATTTGCCTCTGAGGTTTTTTTGCAGGAGATGTACGCAGCCTCACGGGGCCCAAACCGACTAACGATGAGGCAACAGACACGGTTCGGTCCTCTCAAGCTGTCCTTGTAGGTAATCTCTGAATATTAAAAGGATCAGCAATGAAGGATTGAGCTTTTTTGGTTGCAGGTGCCATCCAGGTAACCTTTGGGAGCAGATGAGCATTGGAGGAGAGTTGGGGCGACAGCAGGAGGAGCAGGGATCCACCACAGCTTTAGAAATGCCCTCTAATTTTGTCTCCCGCTCGCTCAGGTATCCCGGAAGATGACAGCACATTGTCCAACTC
>NW_020897839.1:1309221-1311960 GCF_003984885.1 Neopelma chrysocephalum | reverse complement strand
GAGGAGCAGGGATCCACCACAGCTTTAGAAATGCCCTCTAATTTTGTTTCTCGCTCACTCAGGTATCCCAGAAGATGACAGCACGTTGTCCAACTCCGGTCAGAGCCAGTGACCCGAGGACCTGCCTCAGTGACAGTGAGTAGAGGGATCATTGGGGCTGGGGCCACGTGCCACACTACTCAGATATTGTGTATGGTTTTCTTTCTTGTAGTTGACTCTGAGTACTCTCACGATGGCAGGAACCTCTGAGCCAGCCCAGGTACCCCTCCTTTGCATCAGAGATGGATTTGCATCCCCAGCTCTCGGAAAGATAAGTGCAGGGCAAAGACCCAGAGATGGGGTGGGGAGTCAGTTCAAGTATGTCCATCGCCCAGAGGGATTTTTGAAATTAGTTTGGTGCAATGGGTATCCTATTACAGGTTATTTGGACGCATCAAAGGAAGGGCTTACTTTGTATCATTGGATTCCTGTGTGCAGGGCAGAGCAGTTCCAGTTGTTCTGTGTCACGTTGTTCGTCTTGTCCATGTTTTGTGTCCTTAGGGTTTTTGCATCTTGCCCTCGAGGGGCTTATGGGAAGCATCAGGCATCATCCTTAGGTTCTTGAAGGTCTTCTCTGTGTAGCCAAGTACCGAAGTTGTCAGTCGCTTCCTTTGCAAGTTCAGGCCTTCTTTGGAATCTGATCTCTGACTTTTACGGTCAGACCTCTTTTAAGGCCTCATTCCAGGCCGTATCATCAGTGGTGCTCTCCAGCCATCCATCACAAAGCAGGAGGACTTGTTTTCTGCATCATTCCATTCTTAGCTTCCGACCGCAGTGACGCCGTGCATCCATCTTCAGGGTTTTGACAGGCCCTTCTTCTGACCGGTCATCGTGTTAGTCTCTTTACTTTTCAGGATCCTTTGAGCCTAGTCACATTATCATGGTAGTCCCGTAGGTCATGCTTTTCCACAGCATCTCCATTCTTGCAATCAAATCTTTTTAAAGCGAGGTTTGTCTCTTAATTGTGTCACACGGTCTGTGTTGTCACAGGTACGGGATGTCTCACTTGGGGTCAACCTGGAACTGCTTTGCCCTGCCATGTGGATCAGTGGGTAGATGGAATATTGCTCCGAGTCTCACGTCAACATGTCAGTTACCTTAGACAGTCGAGCTGATGGCTGTAGAGTCTCTGAGCAGGATTGTCCTGCGATGCCCTGCTTGGGTGTATAGAGTCACAGCTAGGTGGAGTAGCAAACAGTGTCTATGGTATGGGTGTTTGTCAGGGCTCTTTGGGCCTTATAAAATGTATAGACTTGGTTTTGGGGTAAGTCCAAGGTCACGTAAGACATGCTTCGGAGTCCCTCCCCCTTTTGTCTTACAGTCACCCAAAGGAGACTCAGATTCCTGGGGTGAAAGATGGCATCGGTTTTCCCGGAACTTTGGGCGACCGGAGCGAGATCGGCTGAAGCATCATCGATGGAATCTTCTGAAAGCCACAGGGAGTCCCTGCCCAATGAGTTCTGGACTGCATCTGTAGAGCATGGTATATGTTTATTTAGTGTTGCAGGTCGCTTCTTAGGTGTAGTTATTGTGTTTTCCAAGTAGAATAGGAAAAGTCCAGCAGCCGTTTATGTTGTCATTTGTATTGCGTTATACTGCTCCATATCACATAGCTGTATAGTTGTAGTCTATCGGTCCATATCCAAATGTCATGGTGTCGTGTTCTGCATGGCAGGAATCGTATATCTTTGCACCTTTGCTTGTAGCACTTTTTATGTCATGTCACTCGTATTGCCATGTAATGTTCTGTCTGGTATACTTGTATTTTTGCAGTTGTATTGCTCTGTATGTGAATGTCATAGCATTGTATTGCTGTGCATCAGTTAGGAATTGCATAGCTTTGTACCTTACATAGTTTTGCTTTCTGTGTTCTGTCTTTGGTACTGTCTTGTAATGCTGTGAGGGGTGTGCTCGGCCATGAGGGACGTGCGTGTTTTGTTAGGCTCCGCAACTTGCTCCTTTTTTTTTTTTTTTTTTTTTTGAGACTCCATGGCAACCACGTTCCCGAGGAGGGCTGTGGATGTGTAGCAATGGCCCCTGACTGTCCCGTAGCTATCGGAGTGGTTGAGGTGTGAGGAGGGAAAAAGTTTGTGCGTCTTCAGCAGTAGTTCTAACCCGGTGTTTGTGTTGTTTCTCTTACAGGTTGTTGTTAGATAATTTTAGCTGTAGAATAAAAAAAACCTAGCTGGAGGAATTTCTTTTTTACTTCGGCTCTGTTTTTTTTTCCCAGGTGCTGGCCGATCCGTGAGGCAAAGTTGGTTGCCAGTGTTTGGGTGCAGGCCATCCTGGGACCCAGGATGGGTCAGGCAGGAGGATTTTTAGATTTTAGAGGCTTCCAGGGAACTGCCTTTGCAGGCTGGCGCGAAGGCCGGCCGGGGGCCAAAATTGGACATGGTCGCGGATTCCTCCCCGACTGGAGGCGCCAGGGTCGGGAGCCCCGGTTGCGCGCGTAGAGCCGAGCGAGGTGCACAAAGGGCAGGCGAGAGCCAGACAGTCAGGCCCCTCCTTGCAGGCGAAAAGGGCCGTCGTTCACAGGTCGGCGCGCCGGCCGGCCAAGGGCTGGCCGGGGGCTAAAATCGCATACGGTCGAGGACTCCTCCCAGACTGGAGGCGCCGGGGCCAGGATCCCCGGCTGCGCGCGTAGAGCCGAGCGAGGCGCACAAAGGGCAGGCGAGAGCCGGAGGGTCAGGCCCCTCCTTC
>NW_020897839.1:1254775-1309211 GCF_003984885.1 Neopelma chrysocephalum | reverse complement strand
AGGCGCACAAAGGGCAGGCGAGAGCCGGAGGGTCAGGCCCCTCCTTCTGGGCAGAAAGGGCCGTCGTTCTTGGGCCGACGGGCTGGCCGGGGCCTAAAATTTCATATGGTCGAGGATTTCTCCCACACCGAAGGCGACAACACCGGGAACCCCAACTGCGCGTGTAGAGCCAAGCGAGGTGCACAAAGGGCAGGTGAGAGCCGGAGGGTCAGGCCCCTCCTTTTGGGCCAAAAGGGCCGTCGTTCACAGGTCGGGACTGTCCGACGGCCAAAATTGCATACGGTTGAGGATTCCTCCCACACCGGAGGCGACAACACCGGGAGCCCCGGCTGCGCGCGTAGAGCTGAGTGAGGCGCACAAAGGGCAGGCGAGAGCCGGAGGGTCAAGCCACTCCTTCTGGGCAAAAGGACCGTCGCTCGCAGGCCGGCGCGCCGGCCGTGGGCCAAAATTGGATACGGTCCAGGATTCCTCCGAGACCGGAGGCGACAACACCGGGAGCCCCGGCTGCGCGCGTAGATCCGAGCGAGGCGCACAAAGGGCAGGTGAGAGCCGGAGAGTCAGACCCCTCCTTCTGGGCAAAAACGGCCGTCGTTCGCCGCCCGGCGCGACTGCCGGCAGAGGGCTAAAATTGCATATGGTCGAGGATTCCTCCCAGACCGGAGGCGCCAGGGCCGGGATCCCTGGCTGCGCGTGGAGAGCCGAGCGAGGCGCACAAAGGGCAGGCGAGAGCTGGAGGGTCAGGTCCCTCCTTCTGGGCCAAAAGGGCCGTCGTTCGCGGGCCGGTGTGCTGGTCGTCCGGGGGCTAAAATTGCATACGGTCGAGGATTCCTCCAAGACCGGAGGCACAAGGGCCGGGAGCCCCAGCTGCGCACGTAGAGCCGAGCGAGGCGCACAAAGGGCAGGCGAGAGCTGGAGTACCAGGCCCCTCCTTCGGGGCAAAAAGGGCTGTCGTTCGCGGGCCGGGGCGCTGGCCAGGGGCCAATATGTTATCTGGTCATGGATTCCCCCCAGACTGGAGGCACCTGGGCCGGGAGCCCCAACTGCACGCGTAGAGCTGAGCGAGGCGCACAAAGGGCAGGCGAGAGCCAGAGAGTCAGGCCCCTCCTTCTGGACAAAAAGGGTCGTCATTCGCGGGCCGGCGCGCCGGCCGGCCGGGACCTAAAATTCCATACGGTCGAGGATTCATCCCACACCGAAGGCGACAACACCGGGAGCCCTGGCTGCGCGTGTAGAGCCGGGCAAGGCGCACAAAGGGCAGGCGAGAGCTGGAGGGTCAGGCCCCTCCTTCTGGGCAAAAAGGGCCGTCGCTCGCAGGCCGTCGCGGCGGCCGTACGCCAAAATCGGATATGGTCGAGGATTCCTCCCAGACCGGAGGCGCCGGGGCCGGGAGCCCCGGCTGCGCGTGTAGAGCCGAGCAAGGCGCGCGGAGGGCAGGGAAGAGCCGGAGGGTCAGGCCCCTCCTTCCGGGCGAAAAGGGCCGTCGTTCACAGACCTGCGCCTCGGCCGGGGATCAAAATCAGATATGGTTGAGGACTCCTCCCAGACCGGAGGAACCGAGACTGGGAGCCCCGGGTGCGCGCGTAGAGCCGAGCGAGGCGCGTGGAGGGCAGACGAGAGGTGGAGGGTCATGCCCCTCCTTCTGGGTGAAAAGGGCCGTTGTTCACGGGCCGGCGCGCCGGCCCTTCCGGGTGTGGTTGGGGGCCAAAATCGGATATGGTCGAGGATTCCTCCCTGACCGGAGACACCGGGGCAGGGATCTCCGGATGCGCGGGTAGAGCCGAGCGAGGCACACGGAGGTCAGGTGAGAACCGGAGGGTCAGGCCCCTGCTTCCGGGCGAAAACGGCCGTCGTTCACAAGCCGGCGCGCCGGACAGCCCGGGGCCGGCTGTTGGTCAAAATCGGATACGGTCGAGGATTCCTCCCAGACCGGAGTCACTGGGGCCGGGAGCCACGGCTCCGCGCATAGAGCCGAACGAGGTGTATGTAGGGCCGGCAAAAGCTGGAGGGTCAGGCCCCACCTTCTGGGCGAAAAGGGCCCTCGTTCACAGGCCAGCGAGCTGGCCGGCCAGGGGCCAAAATCAGATACAGTCGAGGATTCCTCCCAGAATTCTCTGCTGGCACATTTTCTCTGGGAGGAATCTTCATTTGGATGGGTTTTGGGGCGGGGGGGGCCGGCACCGACGTCCCGGGGCTGAGCAAAGGGATCAGCAGCCCTTTGCCCAGGACAGAAAGCCTGGGAGCTTTGGCTTTGAGGTGCAGTTGTTGGGCCAGCCTGGCCACTCCATAGGTAGCAAGAGCTTTCTGACGTGGCACCTTTGTTCTGGGAGGAATCTTCTTCTGTGTGTAGTTTTGGTTGTTTGGCTGACACTGTTGAGGCAGGGATGAGAAAAACATACAACAGCCTTTCTCTTCAGCAACGAAAGTCTGGAAGCTTTGATTTCTGGTGGAATTGGTGGGCCAGCCTGGGCACTCCGTGGGCAGCAAGAGCTTTCTCTGCTGGGACCTTTGTTCTGGGAGGCATCTTTGTCCATATCTACTTTTGGGAGTTGGGCTGGCAGTTAGGAGGCAGGGCTGACCAAAGGGATCAGCAGCCTTTATCCCCGGGAAAGAAAGCCTGGAAGCTTTAGCTTTGTGGTGCAGTTGTTGGGCCAGCCTGGGCACTCCATGGACAGTCAGAGGTTTCTGATGTGCCACCTTTGTTCTGGGAAGAATCTTTGTCCGTATGCAATTTTGGGGGATTGGCTGGCAGTGTTCAGGCAGGGCTGTAAAAAGCAAATAACAGCCCTTCTCTCCAGCAAAGAAAGTCTGGATGCTCTGGCTTTGTGGTGCAATTCGTGGCCCAACCTGGGCACTCTGTGGGTAGCAAGAGCTTTCTGTGTTGGTACCTTTTGTCTGGGAGGAATATTCGTCCGTGTGCAGTTTTGGGAGTCGGGCTTGGAGTTGCATTGCAGAGCTGAAAAAAGCAAACAACAGCCCTTATCCCCAGGAAAGAAAGCCTGGAAGCTTTGGCTTTGTTGTTCAGTTGTTGGGGCAGCCTGGGCACTCCATGGGCAGCAAGAGCTTTCTGTGCTGGCACCTCTGGTCTGGGAGGAATCTTGGTCCATATGCAATTTTGGGATTTGGGGTGGCAGTTCAGCGGCAGGGCTGAAAAAACAAACAACAGCTCTTCTCTCCAGGATAGGGAGCCTGGAAGCTTTGGCTTTCAGGTGCAGTTTGTGGGCCAGCCTGTGCACTCCATGGGCAGCAAGAGCTTTCTTTGTTGGCACCTTTGGTCTGGGCGGAATCCTTGTAGGTATGCAATATTGGGAGTCGGGCTGGCAGTTCGTAGGCAGGTCTGAAAAATCAAACAACAGCCCTTCTCCCTAGGAAAGGAAGCCTGGAAGCTTTGGCTTTGGGGTGTAGTTGTTGTGCCAACCTGGGCAATCCATGGGCAGCAAGAGCTTTCTGTGCTGGCACCTTTGGTCTGAGTGGAATATTCGTCCGTATGCAATTTTGGGACTCTGGCTGACAGTTTGACCACAGGGCTGAAAAAAGGAAACAGTAGCATGTTCATGTTAAATTAGAGGAAATTTTTCAGTTATTTTATTAGAATAAATGGCAGGGGGTTTGAAGGAGTTGATTTTTAAGGTCTCTTCTAACTCTAATCATTCTATATTTATATGATTCTATGAAACTTGCTATTTAGGTTCTGGAGACTAAAATAATTTTTGCCCTTTGTTACTCACGCATCTGAAGTATCTGGTAACTGATTTATATTTTGTGTCCATTGACTAATTAAAGGAGGTACTCATAGTCAGACATGGACAGACAGTTCAGTTGTACATTTTATGGATTAACAGAACTCTCTGGCCTGATATTACCTTTTTAATTTATCATGTGCTCATCTCAATGACTGTGCCTTGATCATATGAATTTCTGTGTGGTTGAATTTCTCTGTGGCATTCCTGAAGAGATAGAAAATGATCTGTTTCCCTCAATGGTTTGCTCCAGTTATTCAGTCATAGTCACTGTTAAAGCCAATTGTTTTTAACAGTCTCTATTGGTCTGCCTTCACTTTCAATGTTATTCTTTGCTTAACTGAAGAACCCTTTTTTAAATTATATTTTCTCCTCATGAATGTACTTGTCAATAACAATTTTTAATTGCTTTCAATCTTCTCTTTGATAAGCTAAATGAATTGAATCCTTTACATCTTTCACAAGTATTTTTCTGAAACCTTTGCATAAAATTATGTCTCTTTCTGAGCCTACTCCACTCCTTAATCATGATTTTTAACATGTGAACAACC
Source organism: Neopelma chrysocephalum (assembly GCF_003984885.1). NCBI lineage: Eukaryota > Metazoa > Chordata > Aves > Passeriformes > Pipridae > Neopelma > Neopelma chrysocephalum. The sequence continues at coordinate 1,304,923 of NW_020897839.1, read as the reverse complement.
AATCTGCAAGAAGCATTGCTTGGTAAAGGAGGAAAACTATTTACTGCCATTTGTTTCCTTTGCATTTTCATTGTGAGTTGCCCAATCACTGTGGCATTAACATTCTATGCAGTGTCTGTCTTTCCCAGAGTACTTTTCTTCATGTTTATATGTCTCATACTTACTGCACATGAATGCTCAGCTGTATAAAGTAAAGCTTGTATTAATTCACCCATTTTGTCAGGCATTGAGTTTAAACTGTAAAAAAGACTGTTGTAGTTACTTACCACTTTGTTGCTCTTTGTGTACCCTACTGATTCTGTTAGTGGTGGTTTATACATATGTTTCCAGGTGGAGTAACTAGAATAAAGTAAAAAAATAAACCTAACCTATCTTTTAACCTCTTCTCTTAGCACAGAGATTGAAGGAAAAAATGCCTGCACAAACATCAGGAATGATGAGATTTTATTCCTCCTTCTAGGTGGATGAGAAGCTGCAAAGGTAAGATTAGCTTCAAAAACCTGGTAAACAGTCTAGTCAGGGCATACCTTCTGAGGCAGGCTATAAAAATACCACCAGAAGACACTAAGAAAATGTTAACCTGATATCAAGGTCTTCTGCAAACACAGGTAGACAATTTTATCTCGAGTTATGCCTTTTAGTTCTACTGAAACAATGTTTTCACATGTAAATTCTTCAAAAGACCAACTTTCTCAAGGCATTCCTATCAATCTTTCCTAGTGAAATATACATCCATATTTTCCATTGTACTTTTATCTGTAATGTTACATTTTTCTCCTACTGCATAAACATCTTTCCAAGATCTCTTATTCTTCCCTGGGCAATTCATTCTCTGATATGCAAATATTGTAAATAACACAAAACTTGGGAGCTGTGAGGGTTTTTGCCCCTTAATTCTTTCAAAGTTAATACTCAACAATTTTTATTTTGAAAACCCTTTGTTGAATAAACCTCTGTAGGGCAAATTCTGTCCCTAGGATATAACCTTTATAGGTGAGTTATGCACTAGGAAGTGCAACAAGTACTGAAATCTGAGGAAATCCGTGGTTAGGGGGGATTTCTCCATCAGTGCTCTGCAACTGTTTCAGCTTCCTCCACTTTCTTTCCCTAAAGAGACTCTTAGTTATTGATCTGCTGACTGATAAGTTTTCCATGCTCTGCTCCAGTAAGTGTATCTGCTGGCTGGGGAAGTGTTTTGTGGACACAAAGGTGATGGGTGAAACAGCAAAGCTGCTTCACTGTGGGAAGAGCCCTTTGTAGCTACAGGAGGGAAGAAAAAGTCAGCTTCAAACCTATAGAGAGTGAGCATTTTGCTGAACAATTAAGCCTTCAGAATTCTGAAGGGAATTCTCTATGTAGTGAATCAAAATAATGTTCTGTATTTAGGAGAAGATGACAAGGTTAGTCATTTGAGTACATAATGTAGTTGCTCTATCGTTGCTTGCACAGAAATTTTTAAATGTGATTTAAGAATTTAACATGAATCTCTGAACTTGTATTCTGAGTTTCCTCAGCTCATTTTGACCAGTGCTGCTTCAGAACTTTTTCCAGATCACAGAAGGACATCTATTGCATGTTCAGAGATCTAGGATCACATAAACCTAATTATTCGTATTATCTAAGCAGGAAGATGAGATAAAAATTTAATCTGGAACTATTCTTCTCTGGTTAATCCCTCTAGTGTTGTGAGATGTGTTTGTGTGGCATATGGAACAAAATCAACCCAAACCAACACCTCAGTGTTTAATTCTTCTTCTGCATGTCCATTTTAGTGTCGTTTTTAGCCAATTAGTTTGGTTACCTGTTCTAGAAGTACTACGTTTTCCTTGTATGAAAGTATTCTTTACTGTGTTAGCCTATAAGGTAGTTTAAAATCCTGTAGTACACAAATAATGGCTTTGGTCTTACTCTAAATAAGGAGCACACTGGTGATTTGTTTTGAGGATTTATCCATAAGCAGCTGGATTTCAGCCACTGAAAGAGCTGAGATTGTTACTTCGGTGGATTATAGGTGTATGGCATGTAGTATGAATAATCTAAAGTAGAATCCACTGAAAAACATTTGGTCTTAGGCTTTCAGCAGGAGTTTTAACCTTTTAGTCAACCTCCAATGATACAATCTCTGGAAGAATTTCTTTATTCAAACACAAATCAGTTTCCTTAACAAAAAGCATATGGTATGCCCTAAAACATAGCTGTAGTGAGAGAGTTATATACATATTGTTCATATATTAAAATATAAATTAATGTATATATAAACTGTTAATTTAGAATTGAAAGAACTCTTGCCTAAATAACATCTTATTTTGTGAACAAAATGATAATTAGGAGATTTAGCTGGACTGATTCATTGATGAAAAGAAAATTAATATGAAGCCAAGATTAACTTCAAGATGAATAATTGGAATTGACATATTTTATTGGTTTTTTATCAGTGTTACATCTTTTGGATGAGACTGAAATTGCTTATAGTGAGTGGTTATGAAACAGTTAGTACTTTCTGGTAGCCTTGCTATGTGTGAGTTTTAGTCCTTGGAATATCTCCAAGAGCAAGGTAGCAGCAAAAATAACTTGTCTCTAATTCCTATTTTATATCACATAAAATACTGATGTGTATTAGGATTACATAGATAGCTTCTAAATATAGTATTGGCAAGACAGATTTACAAGAATCAGGTACAGGGTTCTCTAGAAAGATGAAGCTCTAAGGGCTTCAGAATATTCTTCTATTTGTGGCCAATGGAGCTTAATTGCCAACACAAAAGCTGATTGTCCTTTGATACATGAGAGGGTCTGGGACATCATGTTTGCCTCAGTGTAGAGTACTATAGGTTGCATGTACAGAAATCTGTAACACATGCCCAGAGAGCTCTTTCTACTTCTGCATCAACTGTACATGAAACACAGTACATGGAATTTCAAGGGTCTTTTCAGTTTTGCATGGTTACTTAAGTTTTCATTACCATAGAATCACTGAATGATTTAGGCTGGAAAAGACCTCCAAGATCATGGAGTCCAACCTGTGACCGATCCCCCCATTGTCACTCAGCCCAGAGCACCGAGTGCCAGGTTCAGTCATTCCTTGAACACCTCCAGGGATGGGGACTCCACCATCTCCCCGGGCAGCCCCTTCCAATGCTTTATAATCCTATCTGTTTTTTCCATAAAAAGGAACTTTTTGTAGTAAAGACATTCTGTATCTCTGCTATTACTTGTCCTATTCCCATGGCTGGAAAGTTGTCTTACCAAGGTTTGATTCAAATACTTTCCAATTAAAAGAAAAAGTCAAAGCTGTTAATTCTTTCTTCCTACATCTTCTGCCCTCCTTTAAATTTTCATCTTCTGCATGATGCTCTTTCTTTTCCTCTATATCACACAAGAACCCTGTTCCTTACTACTCTGTTATTTTTGTTCCATAACTAGTAATCAACAAGAAGTAGAAAAGAGTAAATGAAACTATGTTTGTTTGGAACTGTGTAGCTCCAAGTTTTCATAACATTCCCCGTAGAGTAGAAAAAAATTTTGAAGCCTGGAAAGGAGTGTTAGGCAAGCATGGTGTTGAAACTGCAACGATAATGGTCGACTTCTGCTAGAATTCTGTGTGGAGCAACAACTCACCATCACTAATACCATCTTTCAGCAGAAAAATAGTCTGAAGACAACCTGGATGCACCGTAGATCTAAGCATTGGCATCTCATTGACTATGTCTTGGTGCAACGGAGAGATGTCCATGATGTCCATCACACCCGCGTGATGCCCAGTGCAGAATGCCAAACAGACCATTGACTGGTGCGCTGCAAACTTAACTTCAATCTTAAGTTCAAACCTAAAAGGGGCAGCATCCCAAGGAGGAGACTCCAAGTTAACAATCTCCAATCAGCCACAGTGAGAGACAGATTCCAGGCAAATCTTCAAACTAGGCTTAAAAACCATTCCATAGATTCCATACATGCCTCTCCTGAAACACTTTGGCACCATACTAAAAACAGCATCCAGCAGTCCTCTGAAGAATCCTTAGGGATCTCCTTCAAGAAGAACAAGGACTGGTTGGATGAAAACAATCAAGACATCCAGGAATTGTTGAAGAAGAAGAGATCTGCTCACCAAGCACACCTTGCACTGCCATCCTGTCACGTAAGAAAAGCAGCCTTTCATCTTGCATGCAGCAAGCTCCAACAGAAACTCCGTGACATCCAGAACAAGTGGTGGATCAATCTAGCTGAGAAAACTCAATTATGCACAGATACAGGTGATCACAGAGGATTCTATGAGGCCTTGAAAACAGCATATGGGCCTACATACCAGGTCCAAAGCCCTCTACTCAACACAGATGGTCAAATGCTTCTGACAGATAAAACCTCCATTCTGAACAGATGGTCTGAACACTTTCAGACTCTTTTCAGTTCTAGACGTGTAGTCCAAGACTCAGCAATTCAGTCCATCACACAGCAACCAGTGAAGAATGAATTGGATACTGCCCCCACTTTGGGAGAAACCCTCAAGGCCATACAGCAGGTGAAAATTGGCAAGGCAGCTGGGGTTGATGGAATTTCACCTGAAGTCTGGAAACATGGGGGCCTTGCACTCCATGCTAAATTTCACGAGTTTGTGGTGTGCTGTTGGGAACTAGGGGAACTACCATCAGACCTTCGAGATGCAGTCATCATCACCTTGTATAGGAAGAAAGGAGTTAAATCAGACTGTTCAAATTACCGTGGTGTTACTCTGCTCTCCATTGCTGGCAAAATCCTGGCAAGAACACTTTTGAACAGACTAATACCCGATATAGCAGAAGGAATTCTGCCTGAAAGCCAATGTGGTTTCAGAGCCAACAGGAGCACCACAGACATGGGATTTGTTCTCAGACAACTGCAAGAGAAGTGTAGGGAACAGAACAAAGGTCTCTATGTAACCTTTGTCGACCTCACCAAGGCTTTCGATACTGTGAGCAGAAAAGGCCTATGGCAGATTTTGGAATGTTTAGGGTGTCCCCCCAAGTTCCTTAAAATGATCATCTCACTCCATGGGGATCAGCACGGCCAAGTCAGATATGGCAACACACTTTCTGAGCCCTTTCTAATAAAGAATGGTGTGAAACAAGGCTGTGTTCTTGCACGAACCCTATTCACAGTCTTTTTCAGCAGGATGCTCCAAAGGGCCATGGCAGACCTCGATGATCAGGACGGTATCTACATTCGATATTGTACTGATGGAAGCCTTTTCAACCTAAGGCGACTGAAGGCCCACACCAAGACCTTAAACCATCTTGTCCGGGAGCTGCTTTACGCTGATGATGCCGCCCTTGTTGCCCACACAGAAGCAGCTCTGCAATGTTTAACATCCTGCTTTGCAGACGCTGCTGAGCTCTTTGGGCTGGAAGTCAGCTTAAAGAAGACTGAAGTTCTCTATCAACCTGCACTTCAAGAAGTCTTCCTTCATCCCCATATCACCATTGACCAATCAGAGCTCAAATCAGTCCAGCAGTTTAATTACCTGGGCAGCCTCATCTCCTCGGATGGTGCGATTGACAGGGAGATGGACAACAGGCATATAGTGAGAGATAGCAAAGGCATATAGTGCCTTTGGAAAACTCCATAAAAGAGTTTGGCGAAATGAATACCTGAAGAAAAGTACCAAGATCAGTGTTTCCAGAGCCATAGTGCTGTCTACTCTCTTATATGGATCTGAATCATGGGTCATCTACCGCCACCACCTGCGTCTCCTAGAACGCTTCCATCAACGCTGCCTCCGTACAATCCTAAACATCCACTGGTCAGATTATGTGACTGATACATCTGTTCTAGAACAAGCAGCAGTCACAAGTATTGAGGCCATGTTACTGAGAACACAGCTGGATTGGGCAGGGCACGTCTCCAGGATGAAGGACCACTGCCTCCCTAAGATCTTGCTTTATGGTGAACTTGCCACTGGCTGCCACAGGAGAGGAGCCCCGAAGAGAAGATACAAGGACTCCCTGAAACAACATCTCAGCCTTGGCCATATTGATCAACATAACTGGTCTACCCTGGCCTCCAATCGGGAGGTGTGGAGAAACACTATCTTTAACGCTGCTGATGCTTTTGAGAAAGCACCAGGATCACTCTTGAGAAAAGACAACACAGAAAGAATCATGCCTTGCAGAATTTACCACCTAAGGAGTCTTTCTGCTGTGCCTTTTGCAACCGGACGTGTCTATCTTGTACTGGCCTTTTTAGCCACCAGCGTGCTTGTAACAACTGTGGGTAGAGCCCTTCCCAAATCTTCATTCGCGAAGCCTGGCCATGATTTCCTGTGACAGTTACCCGTGTCACAAATTCAACTGAACTGCTGGATGGACAAACAGATGATGCAATTACCCAGAAAACAGAATGTTTCCTAGTGGCTAGGTAGCAAATTGTATATACTTTTTTCTCTCCCCTTTTCACTATAAAATCATAAAAGCAGGAAAGTGTGGATCCTTTGACAGATTTCAAGAACATCACTTTACTCAACTCCTTGCTATTTTAGATATTTTTTCTCTAATAATAGAACTTTTGTTTGACTATTGAGTAAACTCTGAGCTTCCTTGTCAGATAGTTCTGTACTGGGATTATTTAATAGACAATGTTTTGTTGTGCATTACCCTTGTATTTACTGAAGGCTCTTTGATTATCACCCCTTTCTGCAACATTGCTCTTTTGAATGTTATGTTTTTAATTTACCCCAAGAAATGAGCTATTGAAATGCTCACTGAACTAGGCTTCCACAAATAAACAGAAACAAACACACAATACAGAAGTCGACAGCCAAACCCCTCTATTTTCACACTTACTGTAACATAGTTCCTGTCACAACATTGACAACTTTGTTCAAGGATTATGTTTACATGAATTATTTTTTTTCAAAGGTTTAACCTTTATTTTCCTCCCATTACCTTGTTGATCTTTTAAGCCAAAACATCCCAAATCCTGTTTCCAATTTTTTTTCTATGGATCCTGTCTGATTCTTGAGACACAGATTGGAAATTGAAAAGCTTTAACAGCTTCATGTTTCCTACTCTGTATGAAAGCAGAGGGACTGAATATCTTGCTACACTTAAGAGATCTCTTGAGTGCAAATCTGTTTTCTGTTGTGCACTGCTCTGTGTTACTTTTTGGCCAAACTGGCACTGTGCTTACAGAAGGTAGAAAGGAAAGATGGCTTCAAACTGACAGAGAGTAGGGTTAGACTGAATATTAGGAAGGAATTCCTTCCTATGAGGGTGGTGAGGCCCTGGCACAGGTTGCCCAGAGAAGCTGTGGCTGCCCCATCCCTAGAAGTGTCCAAGGCCAGGTCTCCCCTTTCGTATCAATGTGTAGTGAAAAAAAGTAAAATTAATCACTTAGAAACTTAGGAATCTCTTAGGCTGAGACTTTTAAATGTTACTGTGCTATCAGCATTATTTAAAGAAAGGCTGCCCAGAGCTTCCAGAAAGACAGTGTGGACTGTAGTATCCATGAATTAGTCTAACAATTGGCAGGTCTAATACTCTGTTGTATACACTTGCAACAACAGCATGATCCAGTCAGACCCTTGGACTTTAGGCTAGACTGTAGCGTATGTCCAACATGGGAAGAAGAGTAATTACCGGGAAGAAAGTTATAGTTCCAAACAAAAAAAAATCAATATTTGATGAGCTTTCTGGCAAAGATAAGTGTATTTTTAAGACAATACTACTGATAATATCAGAGTAGGTTATAATATATAATATATTAAAAAGTAGCAGAATGGAAGTCCTCCAGGTTGGTATAATGAGAACTATTATTGTCACTTAGAAGATTGAATTGTTTCATTTAAGCAGTGCTGAATGCCAAAATGCTGAAAGTAAAATATCAGTTGTTAACTGTAATGATTTTTAAATCAGGATCATTAAACAGAAGGATTACAGCAGGAGTTGATGATGAAAGCTGTAGCAATAATGCCCCCATTTAGCAGGCATTCAAGAGGTAGCAAAGAACAGGACTATTAAAGTTAACAGTTCATGATTTAGACAATTTTACTTCAGTTTTCAGCATTTTCCTATAAAACAAACAGATTTAAGGTGATGTTAATGTTTTTATGCATGATGGAAACAGTCTTTATTGGTCATGTGTGCTTCGTAGATCATGATGGGGTGTGAATGACTACACAGAGAGGAGGAAATTATATATTTTCGCAGGTCCAATTTCTTTTCTGCAGTGAACTAAAAATGAATTAAAAACCCAACCAACCAACCAAAAACCCCACATCCTAAAAAACTCCATTGTTGTACTGCTCTGACTTTGTTATAAGTTTATGGAATTGTCAAAATGAGACACTGTAGATAAAGTTTATAGTTTTATGGCCATTTGGCCCTATTTTGCTGAGTTTTGTCTCTTCTTACTAAAGCTTGAGGTGTTAGGCTAATGTTTAGAGAGTTCTTTTCTAATTAAAGAACAGCTTGATTTCTTGATAAGAAAAGCTGAAAAGTAGCCAGTCTGGTCCATTTCCACTCCTGTAAAATTCTTTTTCAGTATGATATTCCTGGACTATCCACAGGCACAAGTCCCAAGTGCTACAATGCCTTAAGATATAACCAAGTGTCTTCAGCTCAGCAGACAAAAAAAGGCAACTTCCTTTATTGTTTAGTTTCCTGGGGCTGTGTTTGTTAGAGAACACTGGTTCTGATGCTGTCCAAAATGTGGGAAAGAAGGGGTCCGTTTCTAGCTGCTGTGCTTTCTACCCCAGATTCCTACAGCTTTCATTTGATTTTGATACTTGAGAAGGTAGGGGAGTGTATTAAGACTTTTTTGACTGAGCAAGGTACAATTCTCAATAGTTTTTCTCTGTTGGAAGGATGACATTTTTGAACAAGGCTGACTGAATCCCAGCTCTGTCATAACCTCAGGGAATGAGCCTCCTGCTTGATATCAGTGCTCACCAAAGAGAACAGGGATGGAAAATACATTCTTGCACTGATTTCTAGATCTATAAATTCACTCCATTTGGATTCCCCGTAGCCACTGGATTATCTTATGCTGAACTATGAACATACACCTACAAATTCATTCCTTTCACATTTGGGTTGCCAGTAATGGTATTTTACTCTTCAGTCTAAGTTGTACCAGCTAGAACTGACTGCAAAAGATCATTTATTCCCATATTGTGTATATTGTATGTGTTCAAAGGCATGACTCATTTTAAAAACCTGAAGAGAGAACTCATTCTGTTCTAATTTAAACCTACACATTTTACAAACTCTCTTTTACACCCTTGTTCTTTCATTAAAAAAATCCCATCATAAAACAAATCCTTATAAATTATTAGAAAGATTAGACTTCAGAAACGTAACACTGACAACCAATCTATGCATAAAATTCTCCAAATGTTTAGTATCGTTGTGCAGCAGCTCATTTTTTTATATTTTTGATAGATGGTATGGCCTTTCCAATGATTTTCACTAGGATTCACATCTTGCCTTTGAAAGGCAGTTTTTTGTCGTCCAGGTGTATGTTATGTGCCTGCTCAACTAAAACATGGTAGTTTAATTCTAGCAGTGATGAATTGCTGGGCTGAATTCATGCAAACAGGGAAATAGAAATTAAATTCATCACACTATGAAAGCCATTCCTCCCCATGTAAATTAGTTGCTTTACTGCTAAAATCAATTTGTTTTGGTAAGTTACGCAAAAATTCTCAAAGGACTTTGGTAGATGATTTATTATACTCCTGACTGTTTCATAATATTAGAAAATGAAATTTATTCACACAGTATTAGATAGCATAAGCTGAGAGCTCTAATGACAATTTCTGTTTATTACAATTAATCTACATTGTCTATGTTGACAGAATTCCCACAATATATAGGACATAATCTTTATGAGACATGTTTTTTATTAAACTGTACACAAGTGTTCTTCATTTGAATAGAACAGATCAATTACTTCTGCATTGCAAGGCCTTTAAATTGTTCTAATAATCTCTAACGAAATTCAGTGCTTATATGAAAACCATTTGTATTCTGAATTCTTGAAACATCAGAACTTCCAAATCCCCTCAGAAAATAAACTGCTCTTCAGATCTTTTAAGCAAGGTAAGTGGGAGTTTTTTTAAAATTACTTTAGACATCTTCTTTGGAGTTCTAAAAGTCAGTTTTGTAGTTTGTTCATGCTGAGTCCTGCAGCTGAAATCACAAGTGTTCATATTAAATGCACATGGCTATCATTTGATGGGATTCAAACCTAAAGAAATACAAAAATAATGTGGTAGAGGTAGTGGGGGGTGGGAGACAGGAGGTGGAGAATAGGATTCAATCAAGTAATTAATGTCAAGGCAATAAATTGTACAGGCAAAGAAATACATTAGAGATAATAAATATGCGTTTATATTTGTTACATTTTAATTATGTAATGTTTGGCTGGACAATAGAAATTGTACATAGTTTTCATAGTCATTTTTTCTGTTGCCCCCCCAGGAATTATCCAGTTCTAGTAAGTCAAGAAGGGTTGTCTTCTGTCAAGTTTCTCAGCCCATTTCTCTACTCAGATTTAACTGTTTAATGTGGCCCCACACAGAAAAGCCATTACACCAAAGAGAGAAATACCATCACCCCCAAGAGAGAAATAAATAGCACAGGGCTCAGCTTAACCTGAGTGTAATTAAAAAAAGACATAACAGAAAGGCACCTTTCTCAACCAAAATGTTGTTGCTCACCATATTTCACAGATTTATTGTGAAGAAAGACCATTGTTATTTTCCTCTAGAAAGCCATAATCCTAAAGAATTGTGATAACTTTTTGTAGAGTGAGGTGCAAAACAACTTTAAAAGTTTCTACCAGCTTCCCCTTTAATGATTTCTTTTCAAAAGATAAAATAACTTTTGACATGAATAAAATATATAATGAAAAATATTGGGAACTTGAACTTTCATATCGGTTTTAAACATCAGCCAGCTTGCCTATGTTACCTTAGAAGTCTCTAAATATCTTTGTGTAAAATCCAATTAAACTAGTATTTTCAAAAAAAATTTAAATATTTGTTTTAACCAATGGTATCAGTTTTAAAAAAGTTAGTCTTCTATCCCACAGCTATTTTACATTCACCAGCTCGTGTCTAGGCATGTTGCACTGAGTCAGGGAAATGTAGCAGCAGGTCCAAAGGGCACGTAAAGCTTTGTGAATATAATTATAATGTTGATGGGCTGGCAAGAGCTCTAACCCCCGAGGGTAACGTTCTGTAGTGCCAGGTGACAAAATGTTGTGTGCCTAGAGATGGCTACAGTAGCTGACCACTGAATCTGATGGGTTACAGTGGGGTTTACATGTGTATTTCTAAACTTTGAGCCTCAAGAACTTAATTATGTGAAGTTTAGGACTCTTAGTGTACAGCTTCATATCTGTTGTACCTTTTCAGGTACCCTCTCAATCAGGAATCTTTAAATTGCATGAGTGAAATGTATGAAGTTAGACTAGGGCAGAAACATAAACTATTCTATGTAACACGGATCTCTCAGTAACCATTATTATGGAAATGATCAACTCAGTTACCACATGGTTTGTCCACCTTTATATCTCCCTCTGTCCAAATGCAGAAGCACTTTGGGAGTACTCTAATTCTGACAGAAATGTTGTGGTATTTAACAATATTTGTCAGCTGAAAGGATTTTATATCAGGCGTCCTTTCCCTGAATAGCATTCTACAAGTCACAGTTTGTGTAATTAGGCACTGACTAATCATATACTCATAAAAAAAAATTGAAATTCAGAACTTAGTGTGTAGGGAAAACCATACGGAAAAAAACTACTTTTGTCATTTATTCTAATAACAAAATCTTTTCCTATAATAAAAAAATGACTGACAAAATACATAATATGATGCCTTAAAAGGGAGTTGTCTTTTCTATTTTATGTCTTTTCTATTTTACTCCTTGAATTTTTTCTAAAGTCAAATTCTTTGTCTTTTGAATCTTTTCATTGGCTTATTTCTGCCCAGGCTGTAGCTTAAACATTTAAAAAGCTACTGTATTTTATGCCATGTTTTATTTTGTACCAATTGGTTCCACCTTGACAAAGCATGTGCTCTTCTACGATTCAAAATTCTGCTGTGGTACAAAAGCCAAAAGCTTATTATCATAACAGTCATCACAGTAATTATATTGTTTATAAGAAGCCCAAAACCTACAGATACAGAAAACCTACTGAAGGAATATTTTGCAATGGAATAGATTTTTTCCCTGTGATAAAACCTACTACTGGCTTTCTAAAGAAGCAGATAAACCACACTGAAGCCACATGAGGGAGTGGCTGAGGGCACTTGGCTTGCTCAGTGGGAGAAGACTGACATCAGACCTCATCAGGGGCTGCAGCTCCTCCCGAGGGGCAGGACCGATCTCTGCTCTGTGGGGACCAAGGACCCAAGGGAATGGCTGGAGCTGTGTCAGGGCAGGCTCAGGTTGGATCTCAGGCAAAGGTTCTTCCCCCAGAGGCTGGTTGGGCACTGCCCAGGCTCCCCAGGGCAGTGGGCACAGCCCCAAGGCTGCCAGAGCTCCAGGAGGGTTTGGACAACGCTCTGAGGGACAGGGTGGGATTGTTGGGGTGTCTGTGCAGGGCCAGGAGTTGGACTGGGTGGTCTTTGTGGGTCCCTTCCAACTCAGCATATTCCGTGATTCTATGAATCCAGCTAGAAACTCTCTTCACTTTAAACTCTTCTTATACTAAAAATATATTTTAAGGAGGAGAAAAGAGTTCAAGAAATATAGAGGTATTATAGTGATGCACAATATAAAAAAAACCATCCAAGTGGAATGGTAGTGAGATGTGAGTATGTGTCAAAAATAACTGAAACTGGCCAAGAGGCATATGAATCTTCTAAACTTGGGAATTCCATCATTATATCACATATTGCCTTGCCTCTTGGACCCTTGGTTTTGGAGAGAGTTCTCACACATTATATGTGAGAACAAAAATAAGTACACTATATTGCTGGAAAGCTTTTTCATATATATGATGTGGCTTCTCCCATTGAGCACCAGGGCCTCTGAGTTTTGCACAATGTGTTATACATTTACTTTTAAAACCATTATCGTCAAAGCTCTGTGACACTGAATAGTCACGTGATTCAAATAAGCCTTGTGCCTTAAACAATGGATCGTTCTTCTTCAGCACAGTTCAGTCCTCTAGTAAAAAGGAAACTATACAAATGCAATCAAAGCCACTTTTATGGCACAGCTGCTGTCTTTTACAGTTCAGTTCACATACTAAAATACTAGTAGCGTTCAATATCTAACTTGGAAAAAGTAACATAATTTATCGAAACAAGTTTAATTTTCTTTAATTAGTTTATTGAAATTATTAAATTCTTTTGACTTAAAAGAACTTTATAACTTCCAGTTAATGGATTGCCATGGCAATCTGGAGGATCAGGAAACATTCCTTCCCAAGGCAGGAGGAAAGAGATGCCAAACGAGCAGCATCACACTGCGGGTCATCCACAAGATGGCAATAGTGGGATGAGTTCCTAAAGGTTCAAGAGTTTATAAAACTGTCCTCTTTGTATCTGATGCTTATTTGGAAACTTAATTTGGATCAGAGAAAAGCTGGGACAGAAGTTGGTTGCTTTGTCATTCTCTTGTTCACAGAAACATAAGATGATTATAAAATATGTAGCATAAATTTACATTCAAACCTTACTGACCTTATCTAAAACATTTAATTTTTTTTAAGCTGGTCATTGATACAGCAGAATTTCTGCTACACAAAATGCTGTGAATGACATTTCTCTTTTTTTCCCTCCATCCAAATTCTATTTTTCATTAAGGGACCAAACTCAAATATTTTGAACATTTGTATTTCTCAAAGATCTATACAAATGTTTGCTTGAAATTAAGCAGTTGAATAAATGTCCCAGTTTTCAGTGATGCTAAACATGTTGCAGTACCTGTGCACTTGAGGGAGATCTGATTGCAAATAGGTATTTCTCCAAAGAATTTGGAAAATGTATTTATTACCTCTCATCTATAAAAATATGTTTCTGAGAGCTTATTCCTCTCTGCTGCTACATTTTGAAGCATTTCAATTGTCTTAAAAGCAAAACAAAGCAAAAAACACCACCAAAAAAGGAACTCTCTTTAGCATTTTTTTAATTAATGCTCTCTGTTAAAATTCTAATTAAATCTCTAATTAAAATTCTTTGCCAAGTTAATTAAATAAATAACGATGATAGTCCTTCATTTCTTCCGGTACCTGAAGGAAGCTGACAAAAAAGATGGAGACTATTTACAAGGGTCTGGAGTGACATGACAAGGGGGAATGGCTTCACACTGACAGAGGGTAGGTTTAGACTGGATATAGGAAGAAATTGTTCCCTGTGAGGGTGGGGAGGCCCTGGCACAGGTTGCCCAGAGAAGCTGTGGCTGCCCCATCCTTGGAAGTGTCCAAGGCCAGGTTAGACAAGGCTTGGAGCAACCTGGGACAGTGGAAGGTGTCCCTGCCCATGGCAGGGCATGGTACGAGATGAGCCTAAAGGTCCCTTCCAACCCAAACCATTCTATGATTTATGATTTTTGACATGGATAGGGCTGATGGATTCATGTTCCTAAGGTTTAGATGCCCATCATTCCTAATGAGGAGCTATATCCCTCTGGCCAAATGTGGGATTTCAGCACCTGAACTCTCATCAAGGTCTGGTCTGTTTGTTTTAGCAAAATTGGATGGGGAAAAGCATGCTTGAAAACAACAGGTATCATAATCAATAAACACCTCAGAGTGTTAATGAGTTTAAACATCCCTGGAAGTTGCCTCTCTCCACTGTTCATACAGGCAGCTTACAATGACCAGGTAAATTGGGCAGATGTCTTTAGCCAAGGACCTCTCCACTGGGTGAAAAATTTCATTATACGAGACTGCAGTCCTTTGTCTGAGTGCTTTCATGCAATAGAATTTGGTTCTGGAGATATTTTTACTCCCTTTCCTGACATGCAGAATGTGTTTCACTTATTTGTAAATGTGCAACCAAACCTTGAACTTCTTCACAATATGTTAATATAATAAAGGCAGATATAGTATATATCTCATACTTTTAAAACCATTGCTGATATTTCATAAAGTTTACTTTTCCACATGAAGTTCAAAGTTTTCTTTTTCTAAGGTGAATATGTAGGTCAATATTGCTGTAGTCAATTTATTGCAGATTTGCATAAAGGAAAAACAGGTACCTAATTGACGTGGAAACAGAAGTTACAGAAAAAACACTTTATCTAGACATTTATTTCAGTGATTTGGATAAACACAAAGTGTCATTTGGATTTGCACATATTTTTGAGGAAAAAAACATATGATATGACAGTTACATATGTGAATGGTTACACATGTATCGACTAAAAAAAATGCTCAGTCTTTTGCTCTCATTCCTAACCTCCTGCACCTCACCTCACCTCCCGCAGCCCCTCACCCAGCCTCAGATTGGCAAGGACAGTGAGAACACTGACCCTCACCCTGACCTGGAACTCCGGGGTGGCTGCTGGGTCAGAAACTCCACCTGGAGGGCTTGGCCACAGGAACCAGAGCAAACAAAACCAAGGATGCGTTTGTCTCATGTCACAGACCTGCCATCTGGATGTGTGAGAGTTGGTCTTCTACAAGGCTTTGCTGGTAGCTATATGATCTGTCTCTCCCTCTTTCTCCTTCTTTCTTTTTGCTCCCTCTGCTTCTCTTTCTGTGCTCCTTTTCTGATGCTTAGGGTGTCTTAGAGCTGGAGGGATTGAATCTTGATTTAAGTGTTGTGGAATCGGTTGAATTTTGCCTTAAGTGTTTTTAGTTTACTGGATTTTACCTTAAGTGTTGTACCTTAATAGTATATGTTGAATCAGTATTGTAGTGGAACATTTTTGTCTAGTTTGTGTGGAGTCCTTTTGAACTTTGGCCAAGTCCTTTTGTTTACTCCCCTAAATTAATGAAGAAATTCCTTGCGAACAAGCCCATGGCTTATTCTCTTGATGCTATCTCGAGGCATTAAAGAACCCGATACCTATATATTAAAGTAAAACTCATAGCCAATCCTGTGAGCCAGCAGCTCCGGGGGCTGGAGTTATACAAACAAACAGGTCTTATCGTTAATGAAAATTGCGAAAAGCATATTAAAAAATAACATGGCATGGTATAGGCAATACTGGCATATATCTTTTTTATTACTCTGGCTCGAGAGCAAGACAAGGGTTGTCATTGACTATGCAGATGTTTTGAATCTAAAAGACCTTTTTGGTACTACAGAAGGGAAGAAATGGTCCATCGTTTTGCCTGAAAAAAAATAGAGGATGACTGTGATTATCCTGCTTTGCTTGTTTTCTTGTTACTGGTTGTCTGTAGCTCATAAGCTTAGGTGAACTATTTTCTTTCTCTAGATTTTCATTAGATGAATTCAAAGCAGAGGAAGCAGGGGTTAAAATGTGATCTTTTCAGACTAAGTCTCAATTCCTAGTTTTCTATAATTAAAGAGCTCAATTCAAGTCTAGGGCATTCCCAGATAATTAGACCTTTGGATTACAGATGTTTGTCAAAGCCAGGCTCATATTTTCATTGTTGTCCTTGCTGAGTTGTACAAATTGTGGCTCATGTTTATTAGCATTGTGTGAGGATTTCTCATTTGCTAAATTCATGTTATCTTACTCTTACCTTCTAAATTCATACCACCTTTGCCCATGAGCTGTTGACATGAGTGGCTTTTGCATTTTAGGTTTTTATTTAACCCCATGTCAGATAATAAACCTAGTCTAAACTGGTTATTTAAACTCCTGTTCCCATTAAACCAATGTTTGGGTTTACCTTTAACTAGTCTAGATACTTAGCTTTAGCAATCTAGAAGACAAGTGAGATGAATCCTGGGTCTGACCCTGTTATCACATTCACTAAAGAACCAATAATATACATTATGGCATAGAAGGACTGAGTCTTTAAATTAGGATACAACTTTTGGGATTGCTAGTAAAATGCAAACATTTTTATTTATATGTAAGCATATAGTAGCTCTGCTGTCTTTTTTACTTGATGGAGATGTTCAAAAAGTATGTATCACTCGATGCAATGCACAATTCTTTCCTCTTGTATTTTTAATTTGGTAGAGAATATAGAAACATCAGGCTCCCAGATGAGTAAAGACAATTAACTATTAATCAAATCTCCAGTATATGCTAATTTGACACTAATTACTTTGTTATAATTCATTAATAAATATTTAATTTGGCCTTGAGCATGTACTGCTTGTTTGTTCCTGTAAAGACCAAGCATGAAACTTCGTTTCTCAGAAATCCTTCCCTGTAAGGGTGGGGAGGCCCTGGCACAGGTTGCCCAGAGAAGCTGTGGCTGCCCCATCCCTGGAAGTGTCCAAGGTCAGGTTGGAGGGGGCTTGGAGCAACCTGGGCTAGTGGAAGGTGTCCCTGCCCATGGCAGGGGGTGGAACTGGGTGGTCTTCAGGCTCCCTTCCAACTCAAACCATTCTGTGATTCTATAATATGATCCTAGATTTTGAATGTATCTAAAGTCCCATCATCTAAATAATTTTGGAGACTTGGGTTATGATACAATCTGTGAGTATTTCTCACCAGGAGAGTTGTTTTACCTGATACTACAAGGAGCACCCATAGAGGTAAATGCCCAGTTGTAGTCAGCCAGCACAGATTTCTGCTCTTTTGGTGACCTCACATTTTATTTTTGAGTAGAGAGATGTAATGTGATTTCCACAGTATTACCCCCACCCACATTCAGATGGACCAGCAGCCATGAGTAGGGATGATGAAAAATGTACAGTGGGGATATGAACAGACAGTAGTAATCTAGAAATAAGGAAGCTCTAAACATGATTTCAACTCATAGACCTGTATTGGTTGCTGGCATTTCTGAAGAATATTCCTAAGACTTAAAATCAGAAGACTGGCTTGTACAAGGTCTTTAACTGGTGCACATTTATCCTAGATATTCAATGTCATTCTAAATGACCGTTCAAATATATCTGAATTTTTAAAATGGATATTTTTGTCCTGCATTTATAATTATGGACTACATTTTAATTCTTGGTGTCCTTGATATTAATAGCATGTGTATGCAGAGATTAAACACAGGTATTGCTTTTTTCCCTCTCATCCCTACTGCCAACATCTGAAAGCCTTGTTCACCTCCTCTCTGCCTAATGATTAGATATTAAAATCAGATAAGCTCACTAAGCTTTCATACTGACTTGAAAGGAATAAAAGAAATTAATTCAATAATATGAGGCTTTAAACTTAAATCTTTTGAGAATGAATTTTTTCACCTATTCTGTAATATGGAAGTGGGGTGGAGTTCCTGTAATTGCTGAAGCTGTAACTGGAATCGTTTGCTAATCTAACACATTGAATAGAATCCCTGCTGGTTTTCACTAGTGGTAAATACAAGAAAAAAAAAGTCTGGAAATGATGACTTAACCAAAAAACCTAGGTTATGTAGCTGTTCCTGAAATGGTAGTCATAAGCATACCCATTTGCACCCTACTTCCTATGCCCTGCTCTTTGTGTGTATGGTTTTTGTTAAAAAAGGGACAAAGTGAAAAGTACAAGTAGATGAATGAGCCAAAAGCATTCTCATAATCTATGTTCTATGCCTTTGTATCACAGGAGGAGAAATTACTCTTTTACAGACATGCATTAAATTGAAGCTTATTGGTTCTGTGCAAGGCAGTTTGACACTTGTGGATAATTGATATCCTATATCCAATATCAAATTCTGTGTTATTATTCCTATTCCCTTTCGTCCTAGCTGGAGGATCAATAGCAATAGTCACATTTATATAGTCAAATTTAAATAGCACAGGGTTCACATATACCACTGTACTTGATCAAAGCTTTGTATAAACAGGGCAGAAGAAAGCTCGTTTCATTTTGCTGCCCTACCAGGTGAACATAAATCACCTGGTAGTATGATTATAACAACTATATATTGGTTGAAAGGGATCTCTAAAGGTCATTTATCTGACACCCTTCTCAGAAGGGTGTAGCACATTATGGTACTTCACAGAGGGTTTATAAAGAAAAGAAAACTTTAAAAATCTCTTATTGAGAGAGTTTGTGTAAAACTCGACCATTTCTTTCCTGTAACTCATTATTTCACAACAAATGAATGAGAGAGTGGCTTTACGGATACAGTTTCAGTGGAGGGTGCTGCTCGTGTGGGCTCACTGCCATGTTAGGAGACGATTCAGCTGCTTCTGTTTCTTTCTGTGGGGAGGCAGATTTTGCGTTTTGATATTGCTACATAGGGAGGATTTTAGGGGATGGGTATTTTTTGGATGACAAGTAGATACACGGGATGTACACAGTGATTGGGGGGGACTGAAAACATACTGGTCTATGTCATTTATTTTGAGATGGTACATATTCCCAGGATCATTTATCTGCAACAGAAATCAAAATTAATTGATTTTCAAACACTGCTAGTGCAGATGTTTTTCTCAGAAGTCAGTGCAGAATTTTGTCCTGTATGTTTGATAGTGTTTGTTTGTCTCCACTATGGCTTCTTAGTTTTCTATAGCAAAACCACATTGAATTACTCTAATGTCTCTGGCCTCCCAGAGTAGGTAGTGTTGTTCTTTGCAGGAGTAAATCAGAACTGCACAAAGTTTGGTGAAGACATGACCCAGGCTCTTTCTGTAGCCTTGAAAAATAGTTTTCTGAAATTTTTCAGAATAAATTTTGTGTGTGGGGAATAAGGGGAGAACACTAGAAGACATTTTAGACATTCTGATAGAAGACTTCCTCTTTGGATACCTCTGATAGGGAAGGGCACCAATCCCAATTCCAGACAGGAAAGGAGTGAGTGTTCTTCATTCAAATGAATGAATATCACACCACACTTTGTAAGAAGCTGAAGCCACTGCTAGGAAATATTGGAATTAGGCAAGTCAGTGAATAAGCAGTGCCTTACTAGAACTTACTGAAAACAATTCACTTGGGAAAAGATAGAGTGATCTTAATATCACCTTCAAATAACCGTTTTATTAACCGTTTTCTAGAATCAAAAATACAAAATGTAATAATTCTTAATTTTCTTACCAAAATACCAAGCTTTGAGAAAATAGGTAGTGAGAAACAACTTCAAAAGCCCAGAGAAAATGCCCCAGAAGAGCAGAACTTCATTCAATGTATTTTAGGCTAAGATTTAAATAAAGTATGTCACGGTGATGAAAGATAGTGAAAGACACTTTGGTTAGTCTTCCCCCCATACATCCTCTCTCCTTTGGGATTGTTTTTGATGGACAACATGATTTGTCCTAAGAGAAGAACCCCAGGTGGGAACCATCCTAAGAAAAGAACTCTCCAGGTGGGAATTGCAGGAGAAACTCTCTAGATGTTCGAATAATAAATATAATGCAGACATGAAGAGTTGTGATGGTTGACATTGACTTTGGTGCACATTGACCTGCAAAAGGCTATAAAATACTGCTGGAGACTGGGACAATTGGGCAAGCTGGTCTCCTGAGGTTGCAGGCAGATTCAAGTTGGATCCCTTCCCTGGCCTTCCCTGTACTACTCTGCCATAAAGTATTAACAGGTGCTTAAAACTGAAATTCTAATTTGGTGTTCAAGCTTTGTTGGGTGAGTTTCCTATCAACATCCTGAATGAATACAATGGGTGCTAGTTACGTGTGACAGCCAGTTAACTAAGTGTGGGATTTACCCCTAGACTTAAGAGGCTGTTTTTTTTTTAGGTGTTGACTTATAGACATGCAAGAGTTATAGATTTGTATTGAAGGACTCAAAAACTTTTTTTTTTTTTTTTTTTTAGTTCTGTAGAAAAATATACACATATACCCTACAAGTATGGGTTTTAGGCCTATCATGTAGCCTAGTTTAAGCAGTCCTTTACCAAAATATTAGGCCTCCACAACAGAGAAAGGGGTTATTATCTGTATATTATCTGTAATTTTATTTTTAAGTTAATAATGAAAGTCACTTAAATGGTCTTGTGATATGGTGAAAATGATCCCAGAGCCATTTGGTCATAAAAGTGAGAGGCTCCCAGCAGCAGTCTCCGGGTAGCCAGTCAGTCAGAGGGTCAGCCAGTCAGGTGGTGAGCAAGTGAGAGAGACTTAGATGGTCTTCCAGGCATGGAAAATGCACAGCTCACTTGCAGAGGTGAATTCAGTGTTTCCAAATACTGGTATAGGGAAGAGCATTTTATTGTATGTTTTAATGATAAAGTACAGACATAAGTTCATCTTTGGAGATGTCAACTGAAACAATTGACCTACTTATCTTTAGAGACTGTTTCTTCATTTATCTCCAATTTAGTTCAGAGATCACCCTGATCTTGCCAGTATATCCCAGGTACATTTTCTCTAGCTGACATAGCATGCACTTGGAGACAGGCTGTCTGCTCTGCTGATGGCTGTAGGGTATCCCTTTGGACAATTTGCTTTTGGCAGTATTCTATTGTTGATCCATGACTTCTAGGTCAGCATGGATCTCATCAGGAAGCAGAATAGATCAGTGAGGATCGCTAGTGTAACTTTGCAGAGGGGCTGAGGGAGGGAAGCAATTATCCAGACAGCCTCATGCACCCAGCAGAGCTTCGTGCAGAACAGTCACGAGTTGGCTACCAAATGATAACCAAGCCCTAAGGCCGGCATGTGCTGAGCCAAACAGGAGTACTAAACTGTTAACCCAAACACAAGTCGTGGAGTTAGCAACAAAACAGAAGACCAAACACAAGTAATAGGAGCGTATTTCTCTTCAGTGGCAACAAAAAGCTTTCATAGGTGTTGACTGTGGCAGTGACCAGTTCTGGCTCTCTTGTTCTGAAGTGTGGTGGCAACACAACCAGGGATTTTGTTGTAGAGTCATATACACAACAAAATACAACCATTTTATATGCTATTAGTTCTGAGCAGGTTTCCCAGGTGCCTTCTCAGTTCTAGATGCAGTGAAATTTGGCTGAGGAAGAGTTCACACAGAGGCTCTAACTGCAGCCTTTTTATCTTGACTAGTCAGCTCAGGTGTGGTACATGTATCCATGCTGCAGCCCAATTTCTTTCCTTGTGTCTGCTCTGTCATCACTTTCCTACATCCCCACATTCCACCAGCTCTTTTCTCTGCATGCAGGAATTGCCTCATCCACTTGCTCTGGACTCTGCGTTACAGTTCATCTCTTACCTGCTGCCCACTCTGGCTGTCTGATATTTTCAGTCTCTCTTCCTCAATTTGCTACTCACAAATATAAGAGTACTGTGTTTCGGGCAATTCAGGCAGATTTTAAGCAATGATTGGGTGCCCTTCTAGGGAAACATTGATGACTCTGGAGTTTAGAATGTGCACCTGCAGCTGGATGGTGGAGAAACTTGGGTAAATTGAAAGCTCGTTATGGAAGTCCTAAAGAATTTAGGCACCTTCCAAGGTTCAGCAGTGCTATAAACAAGGCTAACTGGATCAGAGACTGTGATTTGGTCAGTTTTATGTGCCTAAAATCCCTTTTAGGGAGTTTACATCCTAACCTAATTTTTTGTCTCCAGTGGCTGCTTTGGGCATCACATGCAAATAATCTGCCACAGTTTGGAAATACTCCAGCTGCGGTCATTGTATTTAACACCTGTGGGGATGTGTGCCTGATTTGGCAGGGGAGGGCAGAGGAAGGGAAGACAGATTGCTGCATCCATTCCTAGCAAATAAAGGTATGGATTACTGAATATGGAATCCATTTCCCCTGCTGATGCCCAGGTGACAAATTATAACTCAGATGCCAGAGATGAATAGAAGGGGATCTCTGATTCATTTACTCCTCCTAATCAATTATGCATCTCTCAGCTAGAAGAGAAATATTCTTATCCCACCACAGACTTTTCTCCAAATATTACTTTATTATCTGATTGTCAGACAAACATGCCAAGTAATAAATTGATTTTCACAGAAAACACAGTAGGTGAAACCAGTATGTCAGCAGACAGTCTTTTGGAAGCCATGTGACAAACAAAGGCACAAATTGAGTTAGCGAGGTACAATACAGTCCCTCTGACTTGCTATGAGGTAAAGAGGGACAGGAAATGCCAGTTGTTTTGATAAATCATTTGTTTTATTTAAGACATAAAAATGTTGCTTTAAAATAACTGTGTATTAATAATAAGGGTTGTGAATTAATCCTCCTCAAAAAAGAAATATATATATATCATCAAATCTCATATCTGTGCTTGTTCTTGATGTTGATAATGTGAACAAGCTGAAATGGCTTTTGGAGACAATTATATTCAGATGGAATCAGAGTCATGCAGTATGTTGTGCTGAGCTCTGTAAATAGCCAGTGGTTTGCTCAGCTTCTCATACTTGTGACAATACAGTGAAGAATCAGCATCACTTGTCAGCCTGAATTTCTGTATTTTCTTTCCAAAGTCCTCCAAAATTTTTTCATAGAATAGAATCATGGAATGGCCTGGGTTGGAAGGGACCTTTAGGCTCATCTTGTTCCACCCCCTGCCATGGTCAGGGACACCTTCCACTAGCCCAGGCTGCTCCAAGCCCTGTCCAACCTGGCCTTGGACACTTCCAGGGATCCAGGGGCAGCCACAGCTTCTCTGGGCAAACTGGGCCAGGGCCTCCCCACCCTCACAGCCAAGAATTCCTTCCCCATATCCCATCTAACCCTGCCCTCTGGCAGTGGGAAACCATTCCCCCTGTCCTGTCACTCCAGCCCTTGTCAATAGTCTCTCTCCATCTTTCCTGTAGCCCCTTCAGGCCCTGCAAGGCCACAGTCAGGTCACCCCAAAGCTTCTCTTCTCCAGGCTGAACAATCCCAGCTCTCCCAGCCTTTCCTCCCAGCAGAGCTGCTCCATCCCTCTGCTCATCTTGGTGCCTCCTCTGGACTCTCTCCAGCAGCTCCATGTCCTTGCTGTGCTGTTCCCCAGGGCTGGAGCAGCTCTGCAGGGGGGTCTCACCCGAGGGGGCAGAGGGGCAAAATGCCCTCTCTATTCCCTCCTAGAAATATAATGACAGTTGTATCTTCTAGAAGGGACAAAGATAAAATTAATTCCAGATTCAATTGACATTAGGACTATTTGGAAGTTCAAGAACTGTGTTTTGGAAATCATTACAGTTATGAAGCCGCAACAGTGGACCATGAACACGTTTCTTTAAAGCCTTATGAAGAACCTTTTTACAAGGATTCCCCCAAATGCTTTAAGAGATGCAAAAAAAAAATTACTGGGATAGTAAATAATTTTTTGTGCCTACATTTTGAGACCCTTTATAGCATTTTCACTTACAGTAACAGCTTGATCTCACCTTGCAGATATGAAAATTTCAAAATAGGAAAATGTTTTGAAGTGCTCAGTGCGCCTTGAAGGCACAGGACAAGGTGTTGAGGTAGTGAACATCACTGCATACCACCACTGAAACTAATATTTTAAAAGTCAAGGATCTGTCTCACCAAGTTCTCTAAGTATCTTAAAAAATCCACATTGCTTGCAGCAAATTACATTTACATATTTGGCCTTAAGGACTCTGGATTGTTAATGCTGAAAATAGTTATGTTTTTAAGAGATACTCTGCAGCAGAGGCTCATTGTAGAGAAAACAAAATGAAAGGAAACAGAAACATGATTTTGGGCATATTTGAGAAAATTATTTTGTGGAAGTTGAAAACAAAGTACAGTTTAGACTTAATTTTTAATTACCAATTTAAACTTCACTTTCTTCTTTATATTAAATTGTTTTAAGATAAAGGTAAGAAAACTAACCAATGGAAGTTGCTGCTACAAACATTTTTTTTAAATTAAAATATGTATATGTTCTATTGGCCAAAAAACCGGAATTATCATCATAAATAGGATACAGATACATTCATACTTGAGTATGAATGGCATTGTACCTATAGATGATTTAAACAGCTGCTCTTTATTTGAGATAGCTGTTATTAATAATTATCTGGCTCTACAAAAGCAATTGTTAAAACTAGAGAAATCTTCAGAGAAAACAATCAAACGTCATCAGCCACAATAAAGGCTTATGCAAAGCATGTGAAAGCATAAAGGCTTCATTAGTTATTAATTTGTGAAGTGATGTATGTCTGTGAGAGAAGTTGAAAGACAAGAAACATCTGTGTGAGGCAGGGGTGAAAAAGAAATGTTAGAGAGAAAGGGCAGAAAACCAAAGACACAACTTGAATCGAACTCTGACCTTGAAAAAGCTTAGTTAGACACTAAAGTCAAAATTTGGCTTATGTTAAATACAGCAGATTTGCATTTTACTATTCAATAAACAAGAAAACAATAAAATAAATACTGGCTTCTTTTCTCAGTCAAACATCTCTCCCTTGGACAACTCCAGGGATGGGGACTCCACAACCTCGCTGCACAGACCCTTCCAACGCCTGACCACCCTTTCCATGAGAAATTCCTCCTGATGTCCATCCTGACCCTCCCCTGGCGCAGCTTGAGGCTGTTTCCTCTTGTCCTGTCCCTTGCTCTCTGGCAGCAGAGCCCGACCCCACCCCTGGTTTCACTCTCCTAATTCCCTAATAAAAATATATAATGGGAGGTGTTTTTTTTTTATTGAGCACAAGAATTGCAAAGTAAAATCTGTATTTTTTTCACTGAAGACAATTTTCTTGAAAAGTTCTATATTTATTGGACACTGGAAATACTATGACCTCACATGTTAACAGCTATCTAGTGGATATTTGTTTAACTGTGTCATGTTTGGCAGTGAGTTTGAAAATGTTACAGCTTTTGGCAATGCCTGGGACCATTAATTTAAAGTATTATACAGTTTTAAAATATAATTATGTTTTGTGAAAGAAGCCAAAATGGAAATCAGTTTGTTTGGGTTTTTTAAAATCAAATGAATTATTTAAGCCCCAAAATAAAATCCATGCTATGTGCACAGCCACGCCACTATTATATGTGCTAAAATATCTATGAAAGATAAATTGAGAATCTGTGATTTGCACTGACAGGCTGAAGGGATGAGGTATAGAGTCTATTATCCTGCTATTTGTATAACAAATTCCTGTGAACAAGTAGATATAGAGATGCTTAATTATTTACAGTTCAAGTTAATTTTCAAACCAAAGTTCATTAAGTTTTGCAATGCTGAGAACTCAGTGTGTTGTTGCAGTGAAGATATTAAATTAAAACTTCAGATTTTGTCAATTAGATATTATTCTCATGAGACAGCAGGAGTGTAACTAAATATTGTTATTTACTTTACAATATCATAATTACACATAGTAGAATTTTGATCCTGAAACACAATTAGAGTAAATTTTCAACCACTAGAGGTCTAACAATATGGCATTTTTTAGGAAGCTAGGGATAAATTAAAATTAGAGAACAAAACCAACTGCAAATTCCTAGTTTTAAGAAACATGAAGCATTGTGACATGAACTCTTGGAAAGGGACTATCAGAGTGAAAAACAGAGCACGTTCTGACTGATATTCAGTTAAAAGATGCCCTTGTAAATCTGTCTGTGAATAACAGTGCTGTTCATTGATCATAAAGAAGTCTCAAGCTCTCCTTTTGTGTATGAAGAAGGTAAATCTTAAAGCTTGTATTTCCAAATATGTTTTGTTTCAGAATATGGCACCTATTTGTGTTATTTTGGTATTATTCTTGTTCTACAGAAAATTCTGAAAGTGGGTAGAACAGAATGTTCATATGTGACTGAAGTAAAACTGTCATAGCTATGACAAAATTCTATTGTAAGAATATTCATTTAAAAAGCTCTTAGAGAAAGATGTTATTGTAGATTTCTCATTATTTAAATGAGTAAGTAATAGCAATATGGAAGGGGACATAAAGAGTCTGCTGTTAACTCCTGTGGATAAAGAAGAAAAAAATGCAGATCTGTTCCTTTGTCCTGAGAAAAGGTGGAGTAGGAGGGAATGTTTGGTTGTAATCTGTGGAGGGCAAGGGAAGTTAACTGCTTTAGTCAGGCCTTATTTACAAGTCTGATGTAGGACATGTGTGAAATATT
Organism: Neopelma chrysocephalum; assembly: GCF_003984885.1. Lineage (NCBI taxonomy): Eukaryota > Metazoa > Chordata > Aves > Passeriformes > Pipridae > Neopelma > Neopelma chrysocephalum. The sequence goes on along the minus strand of NW_020897839.1, from coordinate 1,277,965 downwards.
CATTTAGGAATACAGTATTACAGTAAGATTAAAGTTATTCCTGTCTGTACATCTGTGAGTGAGAGACTTCAAACTTCACAATAACCAATGAAAAACTGCAACTTTCAGTTACAGAAATACATGGGAGTCATAGGTCAAAGCGTAAGAAAGGAAAGACTCACAAAATAGGATTTTCTGTTTTGTCATAGTGGCTCTGGTGATTTCTTTCTGAAAAGGATCAGCTATGTAGTTTGACACACTGTAAAGATGTGGTGGCAAAGAGCAACAGGGATACTGATGTTGACTGACTATGCTTGGCTGTGACAATCTACCCCAGAAATGTGTGGGGCCTCCCAGGATAGCCCAGAAGTTGCAGCCGTTCAGCCATGCCTTGGCTTGGGAGACCTCAGTAAAGCTAAGCGGAGGACCTCATGGGCACTTCTCTCTCCTTTTATAGGGAATTATAAATGAGTTGTAACTGAGGAAGGACTGGAATGTTAATTTACTGCTAGTATACAGTGCATTCCCACCTATGGGTGGAGGGGCATGGGGAGGGAGAGCAGCTCTGCCTGCTGCAAACTGTTGAAACTGCTTTAAGTGGATGCCTTTTTATCTTTTCCTGTTCCATCCAATTACATCCTGTTTAAGCCCATTTAACTTACTTCTTGGAAATGAAGCAGCATTGCTCATTCTTGCATAACTCTCACGAGGTCTTCTGTGGGGGGGTACTTGAGATATTACTGTTAAATTTCATCAGTAACCTCAGTGGAGAACTCTGGGTGCTGTTGAATGCGGGTTGGGAAGAGGATTAATATGTCCTTCTGTGATCTCTTTCACTTACTGAAGAACCCATTTAATGCAGGGGGCTCTGGGGCAGCTGCAGGTTGAGCTCCGGGGGATGTCATAGGTTTGAAAAGAGATGTCGGAATTTTTTTCCGCAGTGTCCCCGCCTCATCTGTTTCTTCCAGGATGGGGGGGTCCGGAGCGAAGCCGCGCACGCTGGGCAGCGCGGTAGCGGGGGGAGGGCGAGCGCTCTCGGAAAACGCGGTGGCCGCGGGGACGGCGGGGAGTCGGTTGTTTGGGGATTTTTGGGTTTGGTCCACGGACTGGACAGAGCAGGGAGCCCGCTTTCAGCCGCCTCCTTTTCTTTTTCTGAGAAGTTTTTTTCCCCACGGGACACCTCGCAGAGAACGACTGAGAGACCGACCCATCTCAGAGCGAGGTATTCTGCCTTCGGACCGCCTGTGGGAAAAGGGACTTTTTCAGTGCTGGCTGCGAGCACATGTAGCTGCGAGGAGCTGTTGAACTGCTAGGACAGTCCTGTCCCCCCACCCTCCCGGGGTTGCCGCGGGTTTCTCCCCCCCCACCTGGGGATTTGGGACTTCGTTTTGTTTCTTCTGAAAGTTTTTGATTGCACCATTTGTTGTTTATTCAGATTTTGTTAATAAAAAGCTGTTTCTTTTCCTTTTCTACACTTCCACCTGAAGTTTCTTAATTTCTAAATTGTAATCTTGTTAAACTAAGACAGGGGAACCCCAAGGCAAGAGCCTGTGACCTGCCAACCCTTTGCATGACGAAGGGCCCAGGAACCTGTGGCACAGCCAGGTGAGGGACACCCAGAGACCTACCAGGAGAACAAAAGAAACCAAAGGAAATTAGTTTTACTGAAATGTCCAAGTCTGCCCCCTGTGATCTGCATTTCTGGAAAGGTTTCCTTAGCAGATGGGTTGAAAAGCAAAACTTTGTTGCCATGACCAATGAATGCAGAGCAGAGAGCCAAAGGTTATTTCTGGTGCTAGCTTTGCTACACTCTCTAATAACTTCTGTCCAGATCAGTGCTGGCAACAAGAATTCCAAGTTAACACTTGTTTCATTTTTCAGGCTTTGCATTTCAAGAATGGGGAGTTGTTGTTGGAAACTCTGACAAGGCAGTAAGTAACAGCCTCGGAAAATAGTTTTTCTTATTTCTGAGGAGAATTTTCAAACCTAGCTTTTGAGGATGCAAATAGTTGAATGACTTGTTGTACAATTGTAAATAAAAATCAATACATTTGCTCTGATTAATGTCTTAACTTTATTTGGCTAAATAGTTCTTTTCTTGTTGCCTTCTTTAAAAAATATAGCTCATAAGCAGAAAGGTGATCTCATAAAGTGTTGCAACCTTTTAAGTCCACTTGTTGCCACAGAACAATAGCATGCCAATATCACATCCAAAGATACAGAATCTTATATAGATACACACAAATCTATATCTATACATATGTATGTATGTGTATATATATATATAAATACACACAAGAAAGTTTGGAGTTCTCGATGAGAGTTCTACATGGGTAATGAACAGAGGACTGGTTTGATGTGTCACACAACTGTGGTGACCATGAACGGATGCTCTGAGCTTTGATTTATTGTCCTCGTTTGTAACTGCCTGCCTTCCCTTTGGGGGGAACATGAGCTGGTGATGATGGTGAGCTGGATGAGGAAGCTGTGTTTCTGGGTACTGAATTATTTAGGCTTGCATAAATATGTTCCAGGGCACCACTGGATATTCCTCTTCCAATATTTTGATATCACTCTTCCAATGATATCACTCTTTCAATGTTTCCCTCTTTTTGCTGAGAACTGTGAAGAACTGGTACACAAATAGCTGGCAATGATCAGCTTGAACAGGCTAGGCTGGTTCTGCTGTTGTTCAGTCCTTAGTGCCTGCAGGTGGGATACATCATGTAGGTGTATCCTGTGTCTGGGTTGTAGGTGGAAGTGCCATACACGTGTGCAAATGCGCAGTCATTGATCACATGAGTTCCTGCTGTGTGTGTTTTAGTGCCTCTGGTACCCTGGCCTCTTACTGGTACTTGCAGGAAAAGGCTTTGCAAGTGTGACTGTGTCACAGCACTGGCATTTTAGAGAAATGTGGTACAAGTAAGGCCTCCCCTCTCTGATTTGACTTTGACTTTCACAAGAGGAAAAAACATTTCCCTGGTATTGTTTAGCCTGGAGAAGAGAAAGTTCAGGGTGACCTAACTGTGGCCTTGCAGTGTCTGAATGGAGCCGACAAGAAAGGTGGAGAGAGACTATTTACAAGGGCCTGGAGTGACAGGACAAGAGGGAATGACCAAACAGACAGAGAGTAGGTTTAGATAAGGTATTAGGAAGAAATTTTCCCCTGTGAGGGTGGGGAGGCCCTGGCACAGGTTGTCCAGAGAAACTGTGGCTGCCCCATCCCTGGAAGTGTCCAAGGCCAGGTTGGAGGGGGCTTGGAGTGACCTGGTCTAGTAGAAGGTGTTCCTGCCCATGGCAGAGTGGTGGAATGGGATGGGCTTTAACGTCCGTTTTAACCCAAGCTATTCTATGACTCTGTAGTCTTAAAACACTACTCAGTGCTTGTTGGAGTACAAGGGGTTTGCCAACATGCTTGGTGTTATCAGTGTTCAGATACACGAGCAAAGGTGAATGTTCTGCAAAAGAGTTCAAATTCAAGCTCACTGAATGCCAGAGAAATATGTGACCACACATAGGTTTTTTAGCTGGTAGTTGTTTATTAAATTTCTTCCAGTCTAATGGAGATTGTCTGTATATTCTCTTGGTGGTTTACTACATTATCAGTTAAGTGTTTCTTGGATATTTAGTGGGTGAGTGGTACTTGTTGTAGCAATTGTCGTTTCAAGGGCAGTGTCACATATGTTTAGTGTCTCTGTCTTCGGTGGCATTTTCATCTAGTAAAGTTAAATGGCTTTTCTTACTCAAGGGAAGAGCTGAAATCTCCATCTCTGTGGCAGGATTCTCTGAAGTCCTTAAATCAGAACAGTGACATGTACCAGTAACAACAATTTTAGGTGTGGTAAGTAGAGTGACAAGAGAATTAAAATGTATCAGCAAGTTAAAGAAACCTGTCTTAAAAGCCTCTGCCAGGGACTCTCTATGAAGAATTTAATCTATTTTATGTTGAAAAGGCAAACATATATTTCAGAGCTTTCAGTAAGTTGGAAGACGATTCATCTTGTGTGGAATCTGTTGACAGTTGTTATCTTTTTATTAATATCATTTTGGTTTAGTACATTGTAGTATTATTATTAGGGAAGAAAGGCTTCATGATAATGAAGGGAACGGCTGGAGTTGTGTCAGGGGAGGGTTAGGTTGAATATCAGGAAAAGGTTCTTCCCCCAGAAGGTGGTTGGGCACTGGAACAGAGTCCCCAGAGCAGTGGCCACAGCCCCAACCCTGTGCCACAGTGGTGTCTCTGTCTTATTTTAAACATTTTAAGGTGGCTATGAAAAATGCTTGACCTTTGAAGTTATGATGACAGACTTCTAGCAGTCAGGATAGGATTTTCCCATATAACTTTCCTTTTAGGCATCTTCATGACTATCAAGGAACTAAATGCAACTTTTGGTGCTATGTTCTCTGAGCTACATCACTGATGTCACAGGGCAAAGGGAGGGCTAAATGTGCATTCTGGAGTTCATCTGTGTCAGAGCCTTGTGACATGCAGGACTAAATTGCTGTAGAGCTGTTGGGTGCAGCCTGCATGGTCTGATGGCTCTTGGGTGAAGGCAGAACCCTGTGTGCTCTCTTTTAGAGCTCAACTGTTGCAGTGCTCTTGTTGCTGTCAGTGTTCAGCTCTGAGCACTTCCTTAGGTACAGACACTTGCTATTTTCTACAGCTTTGCCCTTCTCAAAGGAATTTATTAGTGTAGGCCATGGTCATACATTGATTCACGTGGACAGTGCAAAGGACACTTCATCTTTGTTACCTGGTTCTTGCGAACTGTCTCTTGATGTGTCTTGTATTTCTTCCTCACTCGCAGTTTTATGGGATAAGACCCCATTTCTTCTGTGCACACTTCCTGTGTAACCCAGAGGATGCAAATCTGATAAATCCAATACTGTGGTATATTTGTGGTATAATGTGGATGAGGGACAATTCTTACAGTTCTCAACATTAATTCATAGTATATTAGTAGGGAAAGGATTAGCTCACTTCTTCCCAAGCAAACTAGACTTGCAGCATAAACAGGTTTAATCTGTGCATGACAAAAAACCCACTTTGTACCTTGTTAGGAAGTTTGGATGTTTCTATTTTTGCCTAGCATATTACTTAAGTTCATAACTTAAATATTATCTGTTTACTTACATCTATATACAAATCAGTTCCAATGAATTTAAATAGAATCACGATGAATTTTGCAGTAAATTATAGAAGTTCAGCTGTACTTCAAGTGGTGAATCAGCTGATCTATTCATTAAACAAGGTGGAGGTCCATTTTTGTCATCTTTTTAATAATGTTTCCACAGACCACAAAGCATCAGTTTTGTTGTGGTGTTTTTTCAGACCCAAGAGAGAATGGTGTTTCCTATACAGCTTTCTTGGGATTGCAGTAGACAGGCTTCATAGGTTTTTGCCCAGAAAATACCCAGGAGACTTCAAAAGGCAGATTTTCTTGCTATGCAAGTAGAAAATTAAGACCTTAGATCAATTTTTTTGAGCATATAAGCTTTTCACAGTTGCTTTTCTCTGACTGTCAAACACACCAATGTCAATTTAATTGCATAATGTGAGTAATCAGTATTTCTAGTGAACCTTCCCCTAGACCCATGTACCTTTTATTTGCTGTTAAAATGAGTTTATTGCTGGTTTATTTTTCACTGCCTAGCAAATAGATGTTGCTCCCTCTCCGAGGGATTTTTCAGCTTTTCCCAGTCACTCTGGCTTGGTGACTTGCCAGATGTTTGGTTTCTCTGCTGCATTTCGATAAAGGTACTGGAGATATGGAAGAACTTGCAGAAGGAACAGGAATTCAGGTAAGCACTCTTGCTGAGAAAAGGAAAACATGATGAAACCATGAAGAACATTACACATTCACAAATGTCTGCTGCCTACAGATGTGCATTTCCATCGTCATCTTTCACTAGCCCTGCATGATAAAATCTCAGTTGTTTCATACTCTAATCTCTTTTCTTTCATGGTTAGGAACATAGTTCAGATGTTTTTCAAACTGAATTAATAACTCAAAACAAACGATCATAAGTTAAACCAATAATTCATTAGTATCCAGCAATCAAAGCCATTCCCATGAGATGAAAAAGAACAGATGCAGAAGGAGAAAAAGGCAATCCATATGGAGGATATTAAAAAGAAAATCTTTTTAAATGTTGAAAGATCAGGTACCACTATCTTAATTTTAGTGGATATCCCAGACTTTTTACCAGTTAGTCATAAAATAGTAATTACTTGCTGTTTTGTTAAGGAATCTCATTGATAAGAAACAAAAGGGGAAAAAATAACCTGACAAAAACAATCTTGGGTAACACTTCAGCTATCAGTTATACTAGGTGACTAGCTTAAAATGAGCCATATGAAGATATTCTGCCCCTCTGCCCAGCCCTGGGCAGGCACATCTGCAGGGCTGGGCCCAGCTCGGGCTCCTCAGCACAGCAGGGCCAGGGAGCTCCTGCAGCGGGGCCAGCGCAGGCTGCGGAGATGCCCAAGGGATGGAGCAGCTCTGGGAGCAGCAAAGGCTGAGGGAGCTGGGGCTGTTCAGCCTCCAGAGCAGAGCCTGAGAGGGGCCCTCCCCAGGGTGTGTCAGGGGCTGCAGGGAGGGGGCAGAGGCTGGAGCAGGCTCTGCTCAGGGGGCCCAGCAATGGCCCAGGAGGAACGGGCAGGAACTGATGCCCAGGAAGTTCCCCCTGGACAGGAGGAAGAACTTCTTTGCTGGGCAGTGACCCAGCCCTGAACAGGCTGCCCAGGGCGGGGTGGAGTCTCCTCCCTGGGGATATTCCAGAGCCCTCTGGACACAATCCTGTGCCCTGTGCTCTGGGATGGCCCTGCTGGAGCAGGGAGGTGGGACCAGTGACCCAATGGGGGCCCTTCCAAGCTGAACTAGTCTGGGATTCTGAAATACCTTTGTTTTTATAATCCTGCTGTGGTCTTAAACAGAATACAGAGGCAACCACAACATCTGGAGCCCAGCAAAAACAAACTCATAAAAAACAAGACTAAGTTGTTGCAAGTTTGGGGATTTGGGGTTTTTTTTGTGGTATGTTGTTGGTGTGGGTTATTATTATTATTATTATTATTATTATTTTGCTAATGTAGCTTTTAAAGCTAGCTAAATAATTTTTTTAGGAAGAGGAAGCTTGAAACAGAAATGCTAATGGACAGCCCTGGTCTTTTCCCATGTGCTGAGTGACTGGATAGTAAGAAAGGCTGCTGCTCAATCTCGTGTCCTGCAAGCCATTGTTAAGTGGTAAGGCAAGGTTTAGAAAAAATTCACTGTGCTTTTGATAGTTTTAAATTCAGTTTTGCACTTCCCAGAAGTGAATCTGGAGTGGGGACAAATTAAATCACTTCTGCTGGAAACAATTTGTTTGGTAAATTAGGTGTTATGATCTGGTGACAAAATCAGAATTGGGCTGAATTGCAGGGTTCTGTTTTAATAAAGAACAGATGTAGGACAGTCATTTGAGAGAAGGAGCTACAGACAAACTGATAATTCAGTTACTTGTGGGCTGTGACTTTTAGCCAGCTTAATAAAAAAATAATAATCAAACTGACTGGAAAGTATTTAGAATTATCCATCTCTAATAAGAAAATAATTCAAAATAATGGAGCAGTTGTTTGCTGAAAATACAAATACCAATGTTGTGTACATTAGGTCTGATCACTTTCAAATGGAGAAAAAAATGTCTAAGAAATCTGAAAATTATATTTAATGGATTAATGAAAGATTCTACAAGCTATGGGTTTGTTTGATTTCTGGCAAAGGCATATATTATGGTTTGGATTGATTTTTTTTTTAAACAGAAGGAAAAAACTCATTGAGTCTGTTGTTTTTACAAATAATTAATTTGATTCTCATTTTTGTCCAATAGAAATTGCTCTATATAATTTTTGTAGGACATTCATCAGTATGTAAAACATCTTTATACTTGTCCATTTTTCAAAAACTCCTGAAAGCTTGTAAATGTGAAAGATACTACTGAAGTTCTATATTATGTATTAATCAAACACTTTTCTAGTGAAGTTTCAGGTGTTATGTGAGGAAAGGATTAGAACAGACACGAAAGCTTCTTTTTAATAATTAGTCAGATGTTTGGATGCTTTGTTTTTATCAATTTTATCACCATTACCTTACTTAATTACAAACCCTTGTTTGAATCAGTGTAGAAAAGCTATTTTCCCCAAACTTGGTGCATCTAAAGATCATCCAGAGAAACAAAATTTGGATATGAAAAACAAATGGCACTATTCCGTTTATAACCTTGCCAAAAGTACTTTTGTAGAGATTTAGGTTGAATAAAAAAAGTCTGTGACACCTTCAAAATTCAAACCTAATCTCTTTAAGGCTTTGAATTATATTCCTTGTACATGGCTGGGGATAATTCCAAAAGCTCCCCTCTAACCAAGCTACATGCCATCAATTTAAATCATATCTCATAATTAAATTACAGATCAAATATTATTACAGCGGTTTTTCAGGCTTTTTGGAAAAGACTTTGTGGCAATATGAAATATTAAAGGCCAAAGAAATCTCTCCATGGAGGATAGAGAACTTCTGAAAATGTGATGGCATAAACACTAGGTGTGGTAGGAGTGTTTTGGACTGGTTTATGGACTTTTATAACATACTTCTGTCAACAGTGAAACACCTATTTGTGGATCTCCTATGGAAGCATTAATATCTATTATGATGTAAATATTGCATATACCTTGATAGGTGTCCAATATATGTAATAAAAGGCTGGGAAAACAAAATTGGAATGAACTCCCATTGAGAGCTCTGTGTGGGCGCTTGAACTGTGCATTTATGGAAAGACAGAAGCAGAAAGTGCTTCAATTTCATTTATCTTCCACATCCTTCATAACAGGGGTGACTCCTGTATCCTGGCGTATGATTAGGGATGGATTTCTGTCCTAAGCTTGCTTTCATTTTATCCATATGAGTCCTTTGATATCCTGGCAATTTGTAACTGAAATGAATTATAAGAGAAGTTCTACAGACTTATCCATGCTTTAGTCCTTATTAAAGAGGTAGATAGACCTTCCTGTTTGCTGGGTGCTATTCAGCTTTCCTGAGCATGCCCACTCGTAGTATAAGCATAGAATCATGGAATGGACTGGCTTGGAAGGCACCTTAAATACAATTTTTCCCACTTCCCCTCCTTGTATTTATGCTTGTATTAAAACTTGTATTAACTAATTAATATACAATTAATACTTGTATTAATTTTGGTCATCATGTAGCCCAGTCTGATTACTGGCCCAAACAACATGGACACCAAGCCATTTGTTCGAGATCACTTACATAAAGTTTGGAAAAGAGCAAAACTAGCAGCATTTCTAGTACTATAGCTGTTTTGCAATCAATTTAAGTAGAAGGTAACAAAATATGTATAGAAACATTTGAAAGACCCAATGTGGTGTCATGAGGGTGAATAAATTTAACAAATTTGGCTCAACTTATTCTACAAAAGGAATCTTCAGATTTCTGTATCCCTCAGTAATAGAAATTTCTTCATGTCTGAGCCAGCTGACTCTTTCTAAGATAAGCCAAATAAAATTAGACTTCTGCTATGGAAAATCTAATTCCCTAATTGCAAATGTAAATGTTGCCAGATGTACTGCTCCCCTGTCTAATTAATAAATCATTAGAAAACAAAATTAATAAGGACCTGGATATCTAATGGTTCAGACTGCTTCCATAAGGGAGGAGAGAGATCAAGAGAAGGTAGCTACAAAGTCAACACCAATATGAACTGGGGATACTTTTGTAGGGAATCGGACAAGAAGGATCAACTCTGTTATGTTATCACACACTGAAGTGGAAAAGTGACATGAAGAGAATCAGATTAAAGACAGAGGAGGACAACAGGGCAAGTGATTTCTATTTCTATGAGGAAAGTGATGTGTCATATCTGAAGTGGACCAAAAACTTCTTTTGATCACTGTTCTCTGCTCACAAACCATGAGTCAGTCCTAAAGTCTATTTGGAATTGTCTACTGGTTGTATTGACTGTTTGGCAATGTCAGTCTTGTGACACCATGAAGACCTGTTGACCATGTAGCCTAAATAAAACTCTGGAATGCTTTAACATAATCTGTCAACATTATATGCAAGATTAATACACAAGTAACAACTACTTTCATAACTCTTACATTATTTTGATTTTTTTTCCCCTCTGGTAGTGTTAATGTTTTCTCCCTAAAGTTTTCAGGATGAATCAGTTTAAATTTCAAATTATCAAGAAATTGTGTGGAAGAAAACACTGATCAAAATCTGTTATATATTAAAATACAGAATATTTTAAATCATCCAGAAGTAGTTGGAATTGCACATGTATGGTGAGTGACCTCTATTCTACCTAATGCCCCTTCCTTCAAGCCTAAGAACTGGAAAGATTTTCTCCCGCCATCTTCTTTTGGCACAATGTGAGCTGCAATTTTAATAGATTTTGGGACAGCCAAACTCTGTTGCTTCTGAAGCAAAACAAAAGATTTGTAGCTTTCCTGTAGGAACGGTACAGGTACCAGTTCTGGGAGGGAAAGAACTGGTTTTATGTGTATTGCCTGTTAGCCGCATAAAGGACCAGCAGCTCTATTGCTGCCTAGTGGGCATTGGAATGGGGAGGAAAATATTTGTAGAAACTGAAGAAAGGAGATGAGAGGTGACGAAGTGGTGGGAAAAGGATATAGATACAGATCTTTGTCAGAAACCCAACAAGAGCCTGAGACATGGACAGAAATAATTTAAACCTCCCCCTTGCTGAAACATCAGCAGCAAATGGGCAGACAGCTGTTCATTCTGTTTATTTTAAGGAAGAAGGGGATGGATGTTTTAGTTGGACAGATGGCCAACACCAGTTTTTAAGTCAGTTTGATGGTCCTGAGTATACTCTCAGAAGAGCTGTTGGGGAACTGAAACCAATTCATGGCAACCATCCAGGAGTGGGGTTAGATTAACTCCTCCTCTTGCAGAAGCCCATATCACTGTCTTTGACTAAGAAAGGTAGTTCTTACACTTCTGCATTTTTTTTGTAAGTGTTCATGAAAATAATACCTGCAATGGGAGAGGTACAAGATAATCATTGGCCTTAGTCCAATATATTATAACTCACTGTGGCTAAATGTGCACATGCTAAGAGAAGGGTGAACAAACTAATGGATTCTGTATCTGACCCAATATTAGTTCTTACTTCAAAGAGGGGGCAGTGTCTGTTCACATTATAGAATTCTGATGATAATTACTGCCCAAGTAATCAATATAGGCAGAAATGCCAGAACAACATGATTTTGTTTAACTTAGGTAAAAATTGATACTTTTTATAATCCAGATTTTCAAACCATCAATATTAGCAAATAAATTAACCAAAAAAAAAAAAGGTCAGGAACCAACCCAGTACAACAATTTTTAAGGAGAGGTGGTGAACAGAGGGAAAAATTATGATGTGATGGTAAATGTAAGTAGTTGCTAAAGCACCCTAGATTTTTCATGGATATTAGATTCCTCCTGATCTGTGCCCTTGCCAAAAAAAAAATAAAATTAAAAAGAGGAAAGACGAAGAAAAGAACACAGGCCAGATCCTCAGAGTCAGTAGGTGTGGAATGCCAGTATGTCCTTCAAGAGCTTTGGCTCTATAAGGGGAGAGAAGTGTTGTGATCCATCCTGTAAGAGCCAACAGGAACTTCCCATGGTGTTCCCCCAGCCTTGGGTGCTTTGAGAGTGCTAATCCAAGTACTTCCTTCTATCTTTTTCTCCCTGGAGCTACTCTTAACTCTGTTACATCAGGTGGTATTATCTGGCAAAGTTGGGAGAATGGGTTATTTGAAGAAAGCAGCAGACAGCCTGCTGCCTCGGGGTGAAAATGAGCAAATAATATTTAGTACTTTTATCTACAACTGAAAGAACAAAACCTGGAGAGAATTTGTCCTGTCAAAATGTGGTAATTAATGGTAAGTGAAAGATTTTTCTCCTAGCATAAATCAGAAAATATTTCTGAACATCTTTCTAACTGTGCAGACTGATGACCTCTAAATATCAATTCTGTGACTGGAAGATTTCCATTTTCTTAAATCCTTAATATATGATAGGAGCAAGCCATCATGACTAACCATCTTACTGCAAAAGCCAAGCCACTAAAGATCTCTGATGTCACTGGTGCTAAACTGGTAGCTTTGTTTTAATAAATTATCGAGCTAACATAAAAAAAAAGCATAAGGAGTTGAAAGAGCTGATGCGACTGCGTATCGCAGAATGGGGAGGAGGGGGAGCAGCAGTAGGAAAATGGCAGGCAAGCAAAGATATAAACCTGCAGCATTTCAAAGCTGGGGGCAGCATTCAGTTTGACACTCCATTCACCAGGGATATGGTCATTTAAGGTTCAGCTACATTTAAGCCAACAAACTCTCTTAAGGGTGAGTGTGAGTGAGGCTCATTCTCAGCGTAAGGAGGGATATTTGAATTTCTACATTAACTCAGACTGGAGAAAGTTCTTAAAATCTTGCAGTGGGAAGTAGCTACATCTAAGTACAGAAGAACTGGGCCCAGAGGTATCTTAAGTACAATTTAAGAATAATTTGAGCACAGTAACAAAATACCCTGTTTTATAGACTGTGAGGTGCCAAAAATTACCAGTCTTAAAACAAAAAAAGAATTATCCAGTGTCACCCTGAGGCCCAGACCTTCTGACTTAAAAATGTAGCAAAAAGTGATAAAGGAAACAAGTCAAAATGACATAAATAATTGTAATTTCATCTTCCCAGCAGTGCTGCACAGCCTGACCCTGCTGCTACCTGGGCTGGCTGGATGGGCTGAAGGTCAGTCCAGTCATGTCTCAACTTTCAACAAGTCATAGCAAACCCAAGTGATGGGTAAGACAAAGTTCTTTAAGACTTCAGAGTTGTTGGAGATGAAAATAAGAAAATATTCTATAATTTTCCATAATGGACCCTTTTATAACAGTTGTAGTATCAAAGCTGATGCACCACTTGCATCTCATGGCCCGTTCCAAGGTGAATGATGTCACACTTCATTCTTTCTCTCTTTGTAAGAGAGGACATTTTATGGCCCTGTCACTAGGATCTTCTGTGTCAGAGCAAAAAATCCTCTTTTTAACCCGAATGCCTACAAAATCCGTACGAGGCTTGACAAGTGATAGTTTTTGTGAGTAATATCCTGTAAAGACATACGCTATTGCAGTGTGTATTGCAGAAGTCAGAAAAAAATACAGCATTATAGAAAGTCTGACCTATTTTTAAAGTTTGAGACCGCACTTTCCCATTGTTTAAATAAGCCCTGTATGAAATTTGGCATCAGCAGAAATTGTTCAGATGGATTATTTTCATTTTTCCCAAGCCGTATTACATTTGTCCAAATGTTAAAAGCTGCCAGTGACTACAGATTCCCACAAAGCTTCTTAAACACCTCCCAGTGCGAAACTTTGATGCTGGCAGTCAGAATATGACTGACGAAGAAAATTGTGACATAAATGCTGAGGAGTAAAATCATTTGTTTTTGATAATCTTTTAGAAGCCACTTGACTTGTTTCCTCCAGCACCAGCCACCTTAAGCACCAATTCATTGGAGTCAACAGAGAGGCCAGTGGTGCTCTGCTTAACTGAGCCTCTGTGAAAGCAATCAATAAACTTTCACCCCCTCCAGGAGCCCCGCACAATTACATAATTGTCCCTACCTCCCTGTCTGTATGTGATCCTCTCTCTTTTCCTAAAGGTTAAGATACAGGGCAGATTTCTATATGCTGCTGTTGTTATTAGCGTGAGTTGGCCATCTCATTTCTCAGTGGCTTTTATTGTGCTCATCTGCTCAGCAAGACTAGGCTTTCCAAGGCTCATTTGCTGGTTAATTGCATTCTCAGATCCTCTAAGATGTCTGTAGCACCTGCTCTCCACTTCACAGACTCTTTTGATCTCTCTAGAAATATCCAACTTTGATTATGTGAAAATCTTTTCCAACCATACAACGTGCCTAGAAAGCAAGAAAAAACTGCTGTTGTGAGTACTGTGACCTATGTTAGGATTGAAAATATAATTCTATGATACAAAAGCCTGAAATGAAAAGTGATCCTATTTGCTATTCTATTTGTGTGCCTCACTGCTGGCTCTGGCTTTACTTGCCCTACCAAACACTTGGACAAAACAGAGAATACAGTGAAATATAGATTGCAGTGCTGCAACATGCAGTTCAATAGCCCTGAAGGTGTACAGGGTATTCCAAACTATAATCCGCTGGCAGGAATTTTTCACTTGCAAATGTGCTGAAAACTTGTTTATCTGAAATCTCTCCATTTGTTTCCATCAGGATGCATTTGCAGATGTTAAATGGGTGGTTTCAGACTTAATTGTCTATCCAATTTTTACAGATATCCTTTGATAGGAACAAAGGTTTGGTTTGTGTACCTTAAAGACACTGCAACCATTATTGGGGTTTGGTTTGACATTGGTTTCATAGGAGGAGGAATGTGGAATACAACTCTCCTTTGTTATGACTGATTGCATGATTAAGGTATTTAATTGATGTCAGTATCAGTTTTCACATTGATCTACTGACTTCATGGGGCTATTTTGGGAGTTGCATGCTAAAATATTTTGAATATGTACAATACTGCCTTTTTTTTTTTTTACAATGCACTGGGAATGGATTAATGCACACCTCTTCCTAGTCATGTGTAGCACTGCACATTTTTTAGCTGGAATTTTTCACGAGTTTCTCTCTATGGGCGTTTGGAAAGTTTTAGCCAGAATGGCACAAATGTTTCTGATTCTTAGAAAAAAATGTTGTACATTTTAAAATATTCTGATAATCTAAGTGGTTAATATAGAATTATTTAAGTTCCTCCAATAATCTAGTTCCTCCAATAACTCAACCTTGGGAGGAGTTGGTCTTATGGAAAAAATAGACATAAGGGCATTAAATTCGAATATCATCACAGAAATTATCAGAAATTATACATATATTAAATGTACAGGAAATTGGATCTATATTCTCAAATAGAAGAAATTAAGGCTAATGTGAATTCTAGCACTTCATGACTTCTAGTTCTTCATTTTATAAGTTTAATATTTACATGCCAGCATGTGAGTCTTGGGCCTCTCTGTGTTTTCCACTGATGTTCTTGTAGTGGATATTCATGAATGCTTGGTCTCTATCTCATACTGAATATAAAACTGGTACATAATTAGAAATAGTGATGATGTGTTGGAGGAAATAGTAAGAAGTAACAGTGAATTCAGCAAAACTGGCTCCTGCAAGAGATTTAAAAGGTTGGAGGTGATCATTTTCCTTTGATAAATGAAGGTCAAACTGCCTGTGCCACTACGAATGTAGTGGCTGCTCTGTGGGATGACAGATCTCTGCTCTTGCTGAGGTGCCCACTGCTGAAGAAAAAGCTTAGACATAGCACTGCTTCCCCAGAATTCAGATGGAAACACTAAAGATACTGACCACAAGGCTTGCAAAGCGCTGAGCATGACAGATTCATATCGAATGCTCTTGGATTTTCTACCCCTTGCAAAGCTGACAACTAATTTTGAGTACTTACTGATAATTCAAGGTCTGGTGAACAAGCCATTCAAGCTTACTTGCAAAAATGTTACAAATTTAGTGAGGCTCATGACACAGAGCAAATTTAAAAAGAAAAACCGCACCGGATGCCACTGAGGCACCAAGTGCCAGGAAATGGTCTGAACCTGAAATTCATTAAGACTGAAGTGCCTCTGAGCCAGAGTGCAGAGGGTGATTACTTTCCATGGCCCTTATGCTGGAAACAGTTTTGGACAAGCCTCACTTTATGCCCATAAAGGCAGTCTCCCGTTTTGATGCTGGTATTTATTTGTTTGAAACTGAGCACATTTCTAGTGTGATGCAGCACACTGATTCAGCCCGAGAAGCCAGTGACTGCAGGGATGAGGCTGAGATAAATTTATTTAGAATCTACTGGTGTTTTTTCTTTTCCCCTGTCTTTTAAAATAACTATATAGGCAGAATTATGATATTATTAAAAAAAAAAGGATTCTGTGCTGACTAGAACACTTCAACAACATTACACAATTTTAATCTTCTAGATCAAGATTCAACCAACTCTGTTTCATAGGCAATTGATAAACTAAGTCCATTTGTCTCTAGCAGTTGCGAATCTCTGAAATTTAATACTTTCTGTGAAGGAATTCTGTTGCAAGTTGTATTCTCTGAGAGGATGAAGAAATAATTAATTGCAAGTAATCTGTCACATTCAGCGTTCCTTAATCATGAGAAAACCCTGACTCAGTCACATATCACAATACAAGAATATATTTCACTATTAAAGTATAAATTTTCATTGGAGACTGTGATGTTTTGTATTAGACACATATTTGAGAAAAAGGCATGAGCAGTGGTTTTAATCATAAAATCTTTAAGGTTGGAAAAGACCCTGGAGATCATCACCAAACTGAAAGAATGGATTTAGATTAGATATTAGGAATTACTTGTTCCCTGTGAGGATGGTGAGGCCCTGGCACAGGTTGCCCACAGAAACTGTGGCTGTCCCTGGATCCCTGGAAGTGTCCAAGGCCAGGTTGGACGGGGCTTGGAGCAACCTGGGCTAGTGGAAGTTGTCCCTGCCCATGGCTGGGAGTGGAACAAGATGGGCTTTAATGTCCCTTCCAACCCAAACCATTCTGGGATTCTGTGATAAAGTCCAAATGTTTTTGTGACACATCATCTTCATTCATGTGTGATATCAGGACTAGAATTTCAAATATGTTTTTGTGAGATTCTTAGGACACATCCAGAATGAAAATGAGAGATTTCATTAACAGACTCAACTCCAGTAGGAAGGGGAGGAAAGGGTCAATAACACTAAGAACCAGCTGCATCTTTCCCTATGTGATGGAGAAGGCTTTGGGAAAAAAATAGTCTTTCTCAATGGTCGTGTTAACCTTTCTTGTCCTTTTACTGCCCCTCCATCCAAAAAATAAGTTGCTTGTTTGGATTTCAGTGTAATCCAGAAAATAGAGCAAGGGGTTGCAATTGACCCTCCCATCCACCTCCACCTCCTTTGCCAAATCCTCTCTGCTTGTTTTTGATTACATTTGGGCTCAACAGTAGCCAAAAAGCATCCCTTTAAAGTTAGCTGTACAGATGGTCAGTATCTTTCAAATATTGCTAAGTGATGAAATTTAAATTTTTTTTTTTATTTGTCTTCTCCTTTTCTCCTTGCTTCATTTTCTGATTACAGTTCTAGAAAGAGCTTTTGTCTCAAGTTTCAATTTGCTCTCAGAACACAGCTAAAAACCTGGGTTTTTTTCTTCTCAGTTTGTAATAGGTTTATTGAACAAATTTGCTTTGATAGGCGGATCAGGTTAGGAAGGGGAGTGGTGTTTTTAGACTGTAAAAGGTTCCATCTAGGAGTTTAACTCTATTAGAGCTGCACTGAAAGAATTTATCACTAAATATGGGACTTCTTATGGAAGGTATTACACTATATTATTACTTTATAACTTGAACTCTTAACAAATATAAAAATCTCAGCTACTTAAAAATGTATTTTCCTATTTAAAAACGCTGTAGTGCATGTCATACTGGGAGGAAGAAGATACTAAGGTATTCAATAATGTTATGAAAGTGTGGATTTGGTGAATAGTCTGGAATCAAGGCCAAACTCATTCTCAAATTAAGAAGCTGTTCATCATACATATTAGATGTCCAGTTTAGACACTTCTAATAGTAATTAAAGCAAGCCTGAATATGTTTACTGCTGGGTTTGCATTGCAATATTTTCTCTGAGAAGCCATGCAGCCATGTTGTCTCTCTCAGTGCCCCTCTCCACCCTGACACATACCCTCCTTTTGGGTCCTTGGAAGAGGCAGTTTGTCAGAGAGAAAAATATGAAAATTGTTTTAAAGATACAAGGTGCAACCATGGCTGTGATTAGTAAGGTGATATAGTGTCCACGGAGGGGATGTGCCTAATGCAGCACTGGCATCTGCTGCATTTTTCCTTAGAAAAGAGAATAAGGCAGTTGCCCTCCATTGCTATAGGGTTTCTGCTCTGTGCAGGGATTACAGAAAAAAATATGTCACACTGAGCTGAGAAGCTTCTTCATATCTATATTTTGATCCTTGCTAAGCTATAAGTATTTATAAGGTTTGAGGTTTTGTTCAGGTGGTGTCTTCAGTCACACTGTTCATGAGGTCTTCTGCAGTACAGGGAATGGTTGGCAGGGATCCCCTGGATGGAGGTTTTTATGCATCTGAAATAAGTCCAGTCTAAGTAAATCATGACAGTGACCTAGCAGGCTTTTTCCTGGCTCAGTCAATCTCTCTAGAGGTTAAAGATGCAAGATAAGGCAGTGTATCAGCACTTCTACTGTTCTATGCTTGCTTTCTTATTCTACACCTCTTCATAAAACTGCATTTTATGCTAAAAATATGCCATCTGGGTAAAAAGGTGATTTAGTATCTTTAAAAATTCAGAAGGAAAACAATAATGTTGGCTTTCTTCAGCTCACTTTTGTAATAAAGCATATCTTGATATATACATTTTAC
Source organism: Neopelma chrysocephalum (assembly GCF_003984885.1). Taxonomy (NCBI): domain Eukaryota; kingdom Metazoa; phylum Chordata; class Aves; order Passeriformes; family Pipridae; genus Neopelma; species Neopelma chrysocephalum. The sequence goes on along the minus strand of NW_020897839.1, from coordinate 1,259,445 downwards.
TTTTAACAGAATTCCATTTCTTAAAAAAATGCTGAAATTATCTTTTATTGATTTCTATGACTGCAAAATGTGTATGCAATGCTGTAGCTATTCATTACTTACTTAGCAGATTAAAGGTTCTATCTTTTGTAAGGCTGAAAGTTATCCTGTAAGGCAGATGAAGCCATTCCTGTAAAAGAAATAAATTCTGGAATCAAAGCAATGGACGAAGAAATAAGCTTAGGAGAAAGGTGTCTATTGTTTGCTGCATAGCCATAGCTAGAGACCCTGCTGTGATACATTCCATAGGTGCACATACATAGAGTTAGTGCCTAGCCCAGGGATTTGAGAATTCAAAAAGAAGACAAAATCAATGAGGCTCAGAAAGCATGTAAAGAAAGTGTTATGCAAATTTGGGGATGCAGCTGATGTACAAAGAGATGAAGTGGTTTAACCATTATTTACACAAAGGGTTTTTGGGGAGAAGATGAATCTGCATCTCCTGCGACTTCAGTTTGGAGTATAATAATCTAGAGAAGCCACTCTACTTGGGTAACATTTGCTTCTGAAACAAATATAACATTAAAACTGTGACATTAATTATATGTGCATATTTGTCTCATTTTGCAATCCTGTTGCTCAGTTATTTTGTGAGAACAGTTTTCCTAACTAGGTGATAAGAAATCTGTCCTATTTTGCTCCTTATTATAGAATCACAGAATGGTTTGAGTTGGAAAGGACCTTAAAGATCATTTCGTCCCGCCCCCTGCCATGGGCAGGGACACTTTCTACTATCCCAGGTTGCTCCAAGCCCTGTCTAACCTGGCCTTGGACACTTCCAGGGATGGGGCATCCTCAGCTTCTCTGGGCAACCTATGCCAGGGTCTCACCACCTTCAGGCACTTCAAGGCCACAATCAGGTCACCCCAAAGCTTCTCTTCTCCAGGCTGAACAATCCCAGCTCTCCCAGCCTTTCCTCCCAGCAGAGCTGCTCCATCCCTCTGATCCTCTTGGTGCCTCCTCTGGACTCTCTCCAGCAGCTCCATGTCCTTGCTGTGCTGTTCCCCAGGGCTGGAGCAGCTCTGCAGGGGGGTCTCACCTGAGGGGCAGAGGGGCAGAATCCTCCTCTCCCCTGCTGCCCACGCTGGGGGATCAGCCCAGGGCAGGGGGAGTTTCTGACTCTCAGCACACATGACTGAGGTGTGGTGAGTTTTTAATTTTTCTTTTTGAGGCAACTCCTATTAAAGGCTGTTCTATACCAGCTCCAAAACTATGTGTCTGATGTTGAGTTAAAATAATGCTGAATTTCCTTAAAAGCCACATCCTGGATCTCAAAACCCATCACTTACACTGTGGTATTTATGCCTGGATGTCAAAAGCATTGAGTGCTGCTTTTGAGTCATAAACAGACACCATGGTTCTAACCTCCTTTTGTCTATTTTGTGCTAGTGAAACTATATATAACTGAAAACTTTTCCTTAAAGAATTTGAGAATTCCAATGCACTTGGAAGCACAGGAAGTAACACGAAGTACTTCCCCTAATTCAGAAATTGAATACCTGAAATTCATGAGGTCTATGTTCATTTAAAAGAAAAACAAGCTTTGAGATAGATCTTTGTAAGTTGTTTTTCATTTAAACATGTGATCCCTTTGGACATTTACAGGTAATTCAAGGGAGAAGGAAGATGATTGACACATACTTGAAAAAAATATAGCAACTGCTCCCTACCCACCACCCAATACTAAAACAACAGCACAGTACAGCTATGGTGGAGTGCATCCATGAGTAGGTGATCTATTAAATATCTGTTAATATCTTTACCTTCAAACAAATCTGAAGCCCAAGTACATGGATAAACCTCCCAAGATCACTCTACATAGTTTAGAGGAGAAAACAGAAGCAATCTGTCCTGCCGGATACCCTTGATAATTGCATCTGGTTTTGTCTTCTCTGAATTAATTATTTCTTCACAACAATTTATCAGACCTGGTTTTCTTGGTGTATATTTTACAGTGGAAAAAAGGTGCAAACTAGTGCAATACTCCAGCACAATCTTTCTGAACACGTTGGTGCTGATAAGTACAGACGGGTATGAAATAACAGCTTTACCTCTCAATTGATTTGCCCACTAGGGGACACTGGGACATTATACTTTTGTTCAAATGAAAGACATTTCAAAAACAATCAAGATGGAAAATTTTCTTGTTCTTGCTCTAAAATACAATAAAAATATGCATATCTAATCTCTAATCCATGCAGACTGATGTGTAATATGTTTTAAAATGTCTGATGAGTGGCAAGCTCCCGGGCAGGAGTGCTAGATCTGAGTAGTTCAAACTAGTCCGTGATATTACAGATTTTGAATTGCGAAGGTAATGGATCATCTTTTTGACATTTCCCACTCATTAAAAATGGTGTCAGAATGATGGATTAATCTGTGGGCATTTTCTCTCCTTGCTATAATCTTTGTCAAATGGGTGAGGTATTGGAATTATAATGCCTTTTGTATTATATGAATTATGAGGGCAGGCTTTAGAACTTTGACTTCTTTAAAAGTAGCTTTTTTTCATGGTGAACCTAGTATTTTACCCCTTTATCAAGTGAGCAACAAACAGCAAATAAAAACATTCGTGTAAAAGCAGCAGCTAAATTTAGAATGACAAACTAATATGAGTGAGAGTAGGTTAATGGTGTGTAGCCTATGTAGAAAAGCCTTATGTACTCTCCATTAACATATTACATTTTACAGACAGATGGTTGCTGCCTTTTCCCCTTGTTGACTTTCCTGGAAATGAGCCTGTAATTTATGGAGCTGGGCTATGAATTGAGCTGTGATTTCAAGCAGAGAAGGAGGAGCCCTCCTGTGCAGGGGATTTTCTGTTGCATTATTTTACTCCCTTCCTTGACAGGTCCTATATATGGGGTTGGAAATATGAATGTTCCCCCCACTGCTCAGCCTGTGCAGTCCCTCTCATGAATTGCAACCAGGGGATATGGGAAAGTTCATGACTTTGTGTATCCCTCTGAGCGAGTGCTCAGGGAATATGAAGAACCATTTGCACCTCTTTAAAGGGACAATTTAGATCCCAAAGTGAGAGTCTAATCAGTGAAATTGATACTGGATTGTCCAGTGCCCTTTCTCAGCTGGTGGGCAGAAAATGCCTGATGAGTATTATCTGAATCATTCCTTGCCTGTAGCTTGTCCAGAATGGAAGACACAAACACACATATAGATACACACACATCCCTATACTTTATTTAATAGGTATGAGTGGCATATGTGGCACAACTAAGGATAGGGCCTGAATTATTATGTCAGCCTAGTTTTAAGTTTTCTTTCTGCAAAATTCTGTGAAAAATTCAGAGAAAAAATACTGCAATTCTGAGCAACACTGACAAAAAGGAAGGAGAAAATCAGATATGAATGTATAAGAATCTTTATTTCTATACTTTGTACCTTTCACTTTCACCCTTTCACAACACATTAAATGCACACTTTTTCCAACTTTCTTATTTGAGCCTGGCTTTTTTCCATTGGTTTCTTCTCTACCATTCCAGACATTGCTCTTTCAGTGGGATGTCTGGCAATTTTTAACAATTCCAAGTCTGCAGTACTCAGCTGTTCCATCAGTGTCATTATCTATAACCAGCACGTGACTACGAACCTGAGACAGTTGTCTAAAGTCCTGAGCATATGCCTTTTGTAAAATGATGACTTTGGTGCTGTTTTTAACTTAAAAAGTGTTGCGCAAAGGACTTATAACCTGCACCTTAAGGAAGAGATACCCATTCATTTGTTTATATCAGGTTCTTTAAGAAAGCCACAAAAAATGGCAATATACAGACAAAAAAGTCAGGTCTTGTCTTGCTGCACATCATATGTTTCTTAGTCTTTCGAAGGCTGTAATTAAGGCCTATCTGTATGCCTGTTACTCTGCAAGTGGCTGTGGTGAAAGAGTAGATAACATCGATGGTGAAATTGGCTGCGATAATTCGTGGAAGCCTGGAACAGCCCTGTTTGGATGTCTGGAATGAAACTTTGTCATAGATTTACTTGTTCTAAAAAAACCCAGCTTGGAATTTTTTCCTCTGCACCACTGTGAAAGAAAGGTATTGAATGAGGGAGGGGGAGGGGGTGGCTAGAGTGAGTCACACCCACAAAAGAACTAGCCAGCAGCCCCATATGCCAAGCTAATGGGCCTCAGAAGACTGCGCGGGGGAGGTGAGTTTTCCTCCTCAGGAAACTGCATCCTCACTCACTTTTGCCCTGACTCAGTGAAGGGGTGTGTGTGTGGAGAGGGAGCTCCAGAATTCATTTAGTTGTTGGCCGGGTCATCTGGCTGCCTTTGGCCCCAGTCTGCCTCCGTTCTCTCACTCCCTGTTCTGCCCATGGCCTGGACCTGCCTCCAATTTCATCAGAGAAGCCAGGGCCATCTGCGGAGGAACCTGTGAGGGAAGAGGCCGCCCCTCCCCTCCTCCGTTCCCGTGTTGGCAGCAGCTCGTACCCATCGACGAAGGGGGGGAATCCCAGCCAGAGCCAGCCGTCGGCAGCATGAGTCCATAGGAAGAGCCCCTTTTCCCCTTTCCCCTTCCCCTTTCGGTGCGGGGGAATCTCCATTTCGGCTCCTCCCTCACAGCGGGGCCCAACAGCGCCCCCTGCTGGCCAACCCCGAGCACTGCAGTGACCCA